>NC_137977.1:67743103-67823103 GCF_963924665.1 Micromys minutus | reverse complement strand
TCCTGTGTTTTGAAGCAAGATCTCAAAAATAGATTTCATGCTAAAAGGTTCAGTGTACATTTAATTACAGGGTTTATTATCTCTGCTCTGATTTTGAACCTGTGGGACTCTTGTGTTCATTAAATGAGCCATTGTTTAGCGCTTCCTCTTACTTGTAAAGAGCCTTAAGGTGGCTTTTAAGCAAAATAAGGCTGTTTGCTTTCATCCCAGATCACTTCCATTAACACACGTAGGTCTGCCCTGGCTTATTTTCACTAATATTTATGTTGGCATAAGGACTTGATAGATTTACGGTAGGCTAGGTGAGAAAAACCTTGATTTGCTCAGTCTTAAGCATTTAATGAGCAGCCGTCCCCCTTTGAAGAAACCAGGATATGTCTGAGGCAAATGCTACTTGTTCATCTTTCTGAAGAAGGGACAGGGCTTATACACACGAGTGTGGCTGTTACTCCAAAGATTTTTATTGTAGCACCCTGGCTGCCTTTTCCTTCTTTGAGCTGTGAGTTGGCCAGCCTCACCGTTCCATCCGTAACTGATGAGTTTTTCTTGAGAATATCTTAGTGTCAAATAATTGATTGTTTGGTAGCCAGGAAGTTGTGGGTGACAGATGCGGAATAGCAATACTTCACAGTGACGGGAGGGGAAGGGAGAATTATCTAAATGAGTCCTCCTCATATAAAAAATACAGAAATACCACTCAGAGGAAATGGTCCCTTCGTAATGAAGCGGCTTCTTAATTATCAAAAAAGGTAAGGTTGTTTAGCCTGCTTCATTAACAGGCCCCTAATTATCTGTAAACCTGATGGATTTGTGACAGGCGTAACGATTAATGCCGACAAATTCAGTGAGCTGTCAAGTTTGCAGCCCGCTTGATGTAATCACGTTGATATTATACAGTCCCCATAGCCTGTAGTAGAGTATTAACTCAATTTGCGGGTGCAGGTGACAAATGAACTTTGGTACCTGACTAATCATGTCGCAGAGACAATGCTGCTTAATGACCCCGGAAAGTCTGCCTTTGAACTGTGCAATAAAGCCAAGACAAGAACCAGCCTCTCTCTCTCTCTCTCTCTCTCTCTCTCTCTCTCTCTCTCTCTCTCTCTCTCTCTCTCTCCTTTCTTCTCTTAAATTCTGAGAATTCTGATTGTTATACTTCCTGGGAGTTAAGCATGGTGGTTTTAAGTGCAAGGGAGGGCAGTTTGTGGCTGAGTAAGTCTGAAATAAAAACTTTGCGACCCTCAGTGTTTTCAGGTGTGGCCGTGATGTCTAGCAGGTGGGAGTCTTTTATGCACCTTGGTCTTTTAAAACATGACCAGTTAATGCTCGGTCTAGGGAGGGCCTACCTGAGAGAGGCAGGGAAACCATGTCCCTTGTAAGACACTGACAAGCTGTTTTTCGCCTCAGTAGGCCTGAAGTTGTATCCTGACTCAAAAAGAGAAAAGGAAGCCTGGGTAATGAGAAGCTCAGATATTGTCAAGAGGTAGAAATAGATTTTGATAATCAACACACCAGTTGTAGCTCAACCTCCCGGGAGAGAACATGTCAGGGCCGAAAGTAGCACCTTTCCTTCTATTAAATTCTAGAGGAAGACCTTCCAAGTGCCCTACCATTTCGGACATCAGATGTGTTAATTCATAAGATTTTAGAGGTAAACTTATTTTAGAAATACTGGCTGAAAACATGCTGGCTAGGCAAACTGTTTTTTGGTAGTTGCATTCTGATGGTTGTCTCACCCCTACACACACACACACACACACACACACACACACACACTATCCCATGGGAGGGACTATAGTATGTATTTACATGTGTTTCATTGTTAGTATTATGTCTGCTACTTAAGACTGTCCTGATCTGCTAGGAATGTGCCCTGTGTGTGTGTGTATGTGTGTGTGTGTGTGTGTGTGTGTCTGTCTGTCTGTCTGTCTGTCTGTGTAACTTGAGGTGAAGCTCAGAACTGTTACTAAGGGCCATTCATTCATTCACTCACTGAAAGATTTTAGCACCACCTGAATATGCATTTAGAATATTTAAGTTTAAGTTTGTTAATTATTATTTATTCATATGGGGTGATGAAAATAGAGTTTTGAATGAAGACCGAAATATCTTTTTTTTAATTGTAGGCATGTCTTATTTTCTCCTCCCCGGCATCTCTTTTGCATAACTGTTAGCAAACAATGGATAATTTTCTTTCATTGCTTATTATGTTAATATTATGATAATGTATTTAAAAACATCTAGTTGTGTAGTATACTTCAAAATTACTCTTTTAAAAAAATGATGGTATCCCAGTCTCCTACCGAGGGAGGCTCTTGAGGTTTATTTATGGTGTCTCTGGGCTGTGATAAGCTGTTCTAGGCCCAGCATAAGAAAAACCGGATTTGGGTAGAAAGTTAAGAGGTCTTATGTTAATGTGTTGGGAATCCTAACAGATTTCCAGAAAGTTCGCTTGGATCTGAGCAGTCAGTGCTGCCGCTGCTCCGTCTTTTCCCTGCAGTCAGTTCTTGCTTTGGTTGGATCCAAAATGTTGCTTTGGGATTGCTCGGCTGTTCTGGTCATTTGTTGGACAAAAGGGCTGCAGATCTCATCACTTGGTTTTTTTTGATGGGTTTCAACGCTGGTTGGCAATGGAGCCGAACCTGGGACCTGGCCTGGAGTTTGGCCCTTGAACAGAGAGCAGCTAGGAGGTCTGAGAGCGGTTCAGGGGAGTAATGGATTTCCATTCTCAAGAGGCCTCCTCTGCTGGGCCTGGCCCTCACTGCCCTTTCAGCCGGGGTGTGTGCACCCACCTACATGCTAGCCTTGCCGTGGAAGAGGCCAAGGGCAAAGGTTAACTGTTGTGTGCAGGCTGATCATGTGTAGTGAATGCCTTCAACAGCACATTTCTGATCAATGGTACCTGTCTTGGAGGCAGGCTTCAGCTGTGAAGAGCCCCAGCCAGGGGTTGCCAAGAGTTGTGGCTGCTAAGGCCTAGGCCAGGGACCCTGTGGGAGGAGTGGGGTCTCAGCCCCTGCAGAGAGCTCTTGGGCCTTAGGAAAGATGAACAAACAGAACATCTCGAGAAATAGGTAATTATTGATTAGGTGGATCTGAACTAGCAAAAAAATTTCCTTAAACAGCTTAAGCTATGAGAGATTTTGGAATTGAAGTATTAAAAACCAGCTTCTCCCTCCCCTATCCCTTGCTTGGTTTTTTATTTTATTTTATTTTTTTATTTTTTATTTTATTTTATGGACCAAATGGATGGCTCTCTGTGGCAGTTTTCTTAATAGGCAGAAAGGAAAGAGGACGGCTTGTACTTTGGAGGCACTAGAACAGTTGTAAATTATATATTCTCAATTATCCTTAAGAAATAAAAACCAAAACAGGGTTTGTTTTTAGAGAAAGGAAACCCCGTGCAGTTTGTCTTTGGGCCTTCTCTCTCTCTCTTGCCAGACCACAACTTCAGTGTTGCCAGATTTTCATGATTCTTACACAGCATCGTGTGTGTGTGTGTGTGTGTGTGTGTGTGTGTGTGTGTGTGTGTGTGTGTGTGTGTACCTGTGTACAGTGGAAGGAGGAAATATTGGGAAGACTCAATATTCTTAACTATAAGCCAGGAGTCAGGGTAGTGACATCCATCTGTCTGGAAATGAGAAGAAAGAGCCTCAAGAAGTTTACAAATTAAAAATGTACAGAGGACCTAGGACCCACTACCTTGCTGAGTTCTGGGTTTTAGTTACACATGTTCCCCCCCCCTCACCTTTTCATTTTCATAATCAAACCCTGAAACCTTGACTTTATGCGTACAGTGTGTGCGATTATTGAATCATAGACAGGGCAGATATTAGGAAAGGATTAGTTGCCACCAAAACCCAGGTTCCAAACAAAAGCCAGGACAATTTAGGTAGATTAGAGCAAAGGAAAAAATGTGTGCATAGGAAGGGTATTAAAGCTGACAGATGAACAGAGCAAGGGGACAGATTCTCCTGCAGCAGCTGCGGCTGCACCATTATCTTGACAGGTGTCAATTAAGAATTACTGCCGGCTGGAGTCGTTTTTTCCAGCCCAGCTGTCTGCGTGTGAAAGAAATAACACTTTACCCTTGTCACTGTGTTAGTTCTTAGCTATAGCCTCAAAATGAGTGTTGGTGTGCTAATCGATAACTAGTGTATTAGCAATTTTGCACATTGATTTATGAGGGGAGCAGCTCCTCCCGTGCGGTTATTAGCTGCTGATTAAATGTGCTTGTGCCCAGCTCAGGGTGGATATATGTTCCCTGAGAGGCCAGGTCTAGAACAATCTTCTACGAGACTATGGTTCAAAACACTTTCATCATTGTAAGTCGTTAACAAGACAAGCCCCACTTAGCCAAGGGCAGGAGCTGCACCTGTACACTGCAGCCTCGGGTGAGGGTCCCCATCCTGGCAGCCCTCGCCCACGACACACTCTTATTGTCCCCGGGCCTCTCAGAAAACCCTATAAAAAGTAATGGTAAATTATTCCAAGACAGGCTCAAGTTCACAGTGGACAAAGAACAGAAGGCATTTTATTGTCACCTTCTTAGAGGAGGTGGCACCTCCCACCGCCTACCTGTCCACCAGAAAAGCCAGTGCCCTTGAGCAGAAGATGGTTTCTTGGCTCAGGGTAAAGGGACATATGACTTTTTTCTTAGCTCATTTTTTTTTTTTTTAACCCTAAGTCAAGAATAGCATTGATGGCAGTAGTGTAAATCTATCACGTCACAGACCCACCAACGGCACCGTGGGGATGGGACAAAGCGCTGGCACTTGTGAATGAATGCCTTTGTAGTTAGGTGGTGGATACATTTTAATATGATATTTTAGTATTGATCCAAGGTAACAGGAGGCAGCTGACAGACTATCAGACGGGCCCGAGGAGGTTGGTAAATGTAAATACCAGATGTTTGACGTACTCGCCAGAAAGGTGTGGCTGGGTACAGTGGAAAGAGTTTTTATCAATAGGGCTGGTAGAGGATGCCCTCACACACAAGGAAGCACCAAGGAATTCTTCACATCCAGGCACGTATTTATTTATTAAGTTGACAACGTTTTGGAAAGCAATGAATATAATTTTTGGGACAACAGTTTGCTGGAGCGATAACACCCCTGGAACGATCGTTTGTCCTTGAGACACGACACACACTCAGCACCATTGTTGTGACATCAGTTAGGTGGGAGGAGAGGTTAGCGTGTACGTACTTCAGGGTCTTTCCTCAGTACAAAAAACAGGCTTAGCCATAACAGTGGTTTGTTTTGCTTCTTTTTAAATCTTGAACTAATTTTTTTTAGACTAATTTTGGAAAATCGCCACCACCAGAGGAGAACGCTATCTTGTACATTCTCAGTACCAATTCTAATCATGGTGATTTCGGATACAGATACAGGTCTTGTGGCTAGCAGTGTTCAAGTGACGTGGCAGGGCGGTGCTGGAGCCACTGTGTGGAGTGGACCTGGAGCTGCCGTGGATTAGTTTGGAGGCAGAGGTGTGTGGGTGTCTAGAGCAGTGCTTGCTCACACCCCCAGAGGTGTGAGCACTTTGGTAGTCACACTGTCCTTCTGGAGATGGCAGGTCCCCGGGTGGGATGCTGCTGTGGTGACCCTGCCTGCTGGACTGTTTAGGTGACCTACCTGAAAAATGTAAAAATCTCAGTACTGCCCAGAGGAAGGGGTGGGAACGCAGTTCTCGCAGTTTTGATACCTTTAAAAATTCAGTTATTAATGTTTACTGCCAGGGAAGCCTGTCGAGGGCATGGAAGCCTGTGCCTGCGGGTCCTCCCCCTGCGGTCAGAACCTGGTGCTCTGTGAATGGCTAAAGTAGTAGTCAACAGCAACTTAAAATATTTTGTGTGTTCCTATTTTTTTTTAAATAAATATAGACAAATTCTGAGTTGGGTATGGATACCTGAAGCCCGGTTCCTATTTTAACTTTACTGAGAAAATACTGTTAAACATGGATTTAGGGAAGTCCAGCAGTGTTTCCCGAGAAGGTAAACAGGCCTTAAGTTACCAGTCTTAATGCTTATCATCAAGCAAGGAAAACAAGGTCATATTCAGAGGGATTTCTGAACTCAGATTTGTTTTAGTACATCCTGGATTAAATCACCTGCTTGGATATTCTGGCTTGGAATATCTGGATTGGATTTCTATTTTAATTAGCATTAAATTGTTTATAGATCCGACTGTTCCACTGGGAAATAAAACTACCAGTGAGGTAGAGTCACAACTTGGATGGTCTTCCCACCCCCATGTGTTCTCGAAAGGCCTTGCACCCCAGCTCCTGCTTAAGCTCCCCTGTCTCCAGCCTCTCTGATCTCGGCTGGCTGTGTAGCTAACCCCACACTGCTGGATCAGTGGGTCGCTCCCTCAGATGGTAGATGCCGTTTTCTTCCCACATCTGTTCTGTCTCTGAGATTTGTACCAACACAAGCAAGGATTTGTTCTTTGATTTTTGAAGGTATGTGTGTATGTGGGGAGCGGTGTTCGAGAATCAGTTACTTGGTCATATATTTTTTTTTATGACTTTTATTTTTGCTGGGAAATATAGGGTAGGGTTCCCTGACTCATGTGACTGTGGCATGTTCCTCAGGAAAGAAAACAGCCAAGTTGAATCCCCGCAAGCTCCCAGGCACAGGACTACATCCTGTCCTACGTTTCTCCTCCCGGCTGGGTGAATGCGACACCAGTTCCAGACTGAATCTCAGGCATGTCTGCCTTGGCTTGCTGGCTGCAATTTTAAAGGTGTGTCCCCAGCTTCTTGCTGGAGAAAATAGTGTCTGGGATATATAGGTCAAATAGTTACATGCCTATAAATTCTACCCAAAAGCTGGTTGGGAGCTGTCAGTGGACAGAAGACTGATGGACGGGGGGGGGGGGGGGGAGGGTCTAGGCTGGATTTTAGAGAATTTGGTTGTAAAGAATATTATCAGTTTTCAGTGAAAAGTGAAACGCATCTTCAGCAAGATGTAGAAATAAATTAAATCAGCGGTGAAGGTCAGTACACACTCCGACTTGGGAATGTGAACTTTTCAGAAACCTGTATTTATTACATTTTACTATTTTTAAAAAGCCAGCGGTAAGATTCATAGCAAGAAATGGCACGACATATCAACGGACACCGTGCCGAAGAGAAGGCTCTGTTCGGAGTGGTTAATGTGCCTTATTGGCGAGTCACCCCTGCGCCCGTGTCACCGATAAAGCTCAGCCTTAAAATATATGGAGTTAAAACGCAAGTATTGTGACTAATATTTATTTCAAGCACAGGATGTGTCACGGCAGTGGGGCACCCTATTATTAATGCAGTAAACTGTGTAATACTCCATAAGAGCCTGCCCTGCTTCAGGTCTTAGCTACGTGAAAATAACAGTAAAACATGCCTGGTTTTGTCTCCTATACTTTATTATTACCTGGGTAGGTACTGGCATCGAGAACAGCCAAATATGGGCAAATACTGTGACCATAAACAATATCTCAGCTCTATTGTGATGGGTATAAATCCCTTTAGGAACATGTTTGTATTTATATATTTGTATGGATATATGGTGGTGTCCGTGTGTGAGTGTGTGTATGTGTACACAGTTATAAAATGGAAAGAATCTGCTGGAAGCCCACAAAGCGATGGGGCACATGTTCTGCACCAGCCAGGAAGTACTCCAGCTCATTAGCATCAGGGCACTGCCGCAACACACACAAGTGAACGGGCGCTTGAAGGGTGTGAGTGTGCAAAGACCTGTGCATCCCGGCTGTACTGGTTGTACATGTGGTAGGTGCTAAGTGGTAACACTTCAGTTTGGTGGCATCAGGTCTCCTTCCTTCATCCCCCACCCCCCAGCAGGTTTTGAACTTGTCAACCAAAAAACTGTTGTAAGAAGCTATGGTAAAGAAAGGACGTGTAAAAGGCTGGCCGACCTGGGCAGAGGTCAGGCATCCGGAGGTCACCCAGAGTTCATGGGGGTCTCCTCCGCTGCCCTTTTCTTTCATTAACTAGAAAAATCAGTGTCTTGAAAGGTCTCAAGGAGAGCAGACTTACAGCTGTGGTGTCCACTGAAGATCCCCCTCCTCTCTCTCCTCTGGCCCGGGCTGAACCTGTAGGAAAGCTGAGCAATGGCTACACCTGGGGCCTGACCCCAGTGGCAGCTGCACACCAGGACAGCTGCCCCAGTCAGAGACCCGGGGAGGGTGGCTTTGGTCTTGTCTTTCCTCTGTCCTGAGTTGCTCAAGATGAGGTGTTGACTTTCTGCAAGAGACAGGCTGTGTTTAAACCGCCTGGCCCTCCACCCCTGTGGTCTTTTTCATGGTTCTTCTCAGGAACCAGTGGGAGCGGATGTGAGGTATAACTCAGTCCTGAGGTTCTCTGGCAGTTTTCTGAGGGCAGGATCTTGTTGTGGTGTTTGGCTAAATTTCTGGGAGTAACTGGCTAAAGGTATTAGACTATAGCGTCTGGCTTATTCTCAAAGGGGTTCTGCAAATTAATCACCCTGTGAGCTAAATTTGTTTATAGACATATTTGGAATGGAGAGCCCCACATGGGATACATTCTCTTCATTTGTTGTGTGAGCACCTGCTCAGAGCATTATGCGACAGACCACTGGTCCCCAGTCTTGCACTACCTGAGAATTCGCAGTGGGGCTGCAGCAATGGGGAGGCTAGTAATATACAGGTCCCTGCCCCAGGTCCCTGCCCCACCTCCCGGGAGGCTGAAGTCATCTCATGACATGAAGGTAGTGCGAGGGATTGAGGGCTCCCAGGACCCTGTGTGCGTGAGTGTGCGTGTTTGTGTGTGTGTGAGCGCATGTGTGCACATGTGCACACATATAGTTCATTTGTCTGTTTCTATAGCAATTGCCTCTTAAAAACAATTTAGTAGTTTAATACAAAGGCAGTAGATAGGTTTTTATGTGCTCATATAGGGAGTTTTTTTTTTTTTTTTTTAGTTTCACACGTTCGGTTTTAATGGGTAATAATTGCATCTTTGTATTTTGGTGTCAGGCTGGTTATGGGGCTGAATTCTGTGGGCAGGCTTTCAGCTACTGCAATTTTAGAGGGGGCGGGGAGTCCCAAGCCAGAGTCCCTTTCTGTTTTTAAGATAAGCCATGCTCAGCAAGGGCTCTTTGCTTGCTTTTCAACAGACATTTACTTTCTTGGCCTTTGCTTCTGGGGGCCCAGGAATCAGATATACATATGGCATAGTGGAAGAGCATTTTTTGTGAAAGATGGATTTCTTTAGGAGAGAATTGCCTCTATTCCCTCGGCCCTGGGTTCTCTCTCTTCTGAGATGTTTTTCCCACCCCCTCCCTCCAGCTTGTGGTTTGCAGGCCTGATGCTCTGCAGCCCTGGCTCTGTATGTGCAGGGAAGGCAGTAAAAATGAACACCCATCAATCTTTTCCGGAGAAGCAATGGGCATTAGAAGGCCACTATCCTGTGACTAAACACACCCCCTTTATGGAGTGTTGGTACTAATAAAGGACAGCTTATTACTGAGGCAGAGACCAAAGCCTGGGTGAGGTCAACCATGACTGACAGTCATCAGTCATTCTTAATGATACTTTTTCCCGAGCTTTCTAAGGGATTCTCAGCAGAGTGCAAATCACCCGGGGTCATTCATAGTTCATGTACCCACAGATGGCAGAGGTTTGGAAAGACTTCACTTTAAACTTGTGGAAAAAAAAAAAAAAAAAACCTCTTTTTTTTTTTTTTTTTTTAGGAAGGGAAAATACCCCAAAACAAAACATACATTTTCTCCCTCACACTGGAACGTTTTCATGTTCTTTCAACCTGATAGATATTTTACACACTACGCCACTTGTGCATTATTAAAATAGACATAAATTTATGTTTTATGACGTCTGTCTTCTTTAATTATTACCTTTGATGTCTATTGGTGACTAAAGAGAGCTTAGCAGGATTTCTTTCTCTTCTTCCATTTCGCATCATGAAACCCAGCTAGGCCCTGACAGATGTCTGTTCCTCACCTTCAGGACTATTTTATAAATCCCTTCCTGATGAACGGAAGTGTCAAATCAAGGACAGGTCATAAAGTAAAAGTACAAACCTTTTAAATAGAGACCTTGGTCGTATATAAACATTCTGCACACTATCTGAATTTTTTATGGACTAAAGAAAAATTATATTTTAGCCAGAGGAAGAGAGAAGCTTAAACAGTGGCCCACGCTTTAATGCATGATCCCACCCACCATCTTACATGTGGTCATCTGGAAGTCACTGGGCTTAGTGGCTTTTAAACATTTCGGCTGGACTTGGAACCTGTATGTTAATTGTACGTGTTTCTGTCAAGGAGGTTGACTTTAATAAAATAAAACAGCCAATCAATTCTTGAGTGTATCTGGGTGATATAGGCAGTGTTAGACTGCGGATGCAGGCCTGAGTCTTTGTTCAGTCTCTTGAGTTTTTTTTTTTTTTCTTCCTTTTCCAGGCCTCAGTTTGCTTATCTGTAGAAGGGTTTGTATAATTAGAGAATTCCAAAAGCATTACGATTTTACAGCTCTGTGGCTTATTTAACCCACCTAGTGGCACTTGACACGAAACAACAACTTTTTCTTCTTTTTCTTTTTCTCTCTCCTCAACTTTTCTCCCCCCCCCCCCTTTCTTTAAGAAACGCCGATTATGCTCAGAAACTTGCCTTTGGTAACATCTCAGTTTCTTTTTATTTGTTAACTGTTCGAGCTGAAACAGGCAAGCCGGGGCTCTTCTGCTATTTGGGTATCAGGACACTCGGGACGAGTCTGCCTGCAAAGATAGGAGGCGGTAGGACAGGGTCCCGGGGTGTGGAGTTGAGTGCACCACTTCCTGGGGGCTGTGACAGGAAGAGAGGGGACTGGACACCCACTTTTAAGGGAAAATGGAAACTTGTCAGTCGCCAGGCACTGCTTTGGTGCTGGGGATCTGTACTGCTTGTGGACTGGCAGATGCGGTTTTGAGTGTCCCCTGTTGGGTGTGTGGGGCAGACACCTTCTACACTCTGCCTCTACTGTAAACCTCCGAGTTTACTTTTGAGCACCACAGGTCTCCTCTCTACCTCAGCAGATCTCTTAGGGCCTCAGCTCCACAGGAGTAAGCTCACCCACGTGGATGCAGAGGTCGCAGTTCACATTCACCCTCTGTGTTCTGAGGCCCAGAGGGGAAGCTTTTTCTGGACAAAGCCTTGGCGAATTCACACAGCGGCCTGCGCAGAGCCGCTTGACTCTTCATGGTGGGCTTTACTTAATATTTATTATGTTTCATTGGGCTTCATTACTTCTAGCTCATTCTTTATTATGACAGATGGTAAGGCCGTGTGTGTGTGTGTGTGTGTGTGTGTGTGTGTGTGTGTGTGCATTCTCTTGATTGTGTGTGGTTGGGTGTTACTGGGGTTGTGAACTGTTCACAACTGTTCACACAGAAAGCCACTGGTTGGAAGGAAGACTTGGAATGGCTCAATGCTTTCATCTATGTGAACATCAAGTACCAGTCTGATGAATGAAATGTGGGCATTATAATCTTTGCCAAATACTTTTGAAATAAATCCTATCTCTTGGGAAATCTCTTTGGGCACCAGTTAAAAGCTGTTGCCTTTAGTCCCAGCACTGGGAGGCAGAGGCAGGAAAATCTCCATGAGTTCAAGGCCAGTTTGGTCTACAGAGTTTCAGGACAGCCAGGGCTACACAGACAAACCCTGCCTCAATACTACCCCACCCTCAAGTTAGAGCTCAGTAGGTCTCTGTTCAAATTCGCTAATAAGACTTTTTAAGACACAAGGTCTTACCTACTGACAGGAACACACACTGGCTATGTGTAAATATCTTGAATACTGGTAAAATATAATGGGTCCTGAAGGAGAAAGCATTCCGAAGTATTGTGTCTGCACGGTATGGGTCTCTTTTGCCCTGCTCACTCTACCTTGTTTCCAGAACTTTCCATGTGCTCCCAGTGGTGAGCTCACTGACCCTTTGACTCCATCCTGATTGCTCTCTGGAAGACATCTATCAAACACCATCTTATCTGTTTATAAGTCAGCTCAGGCTTCAGATTTAAGTCGGGGGAGGGGTTCTGGCTACAAGTTAGAGTGTAATTAATAATTGACTAATGTAGCTTTTATTTATCGCAGGCTAGCACATTTCACCATTACCAAGTTAATTTATGTTAAATGTAAGCTGTCGTTCAATCTGTTTTTCACCGCCCCCCCTGCTCCCCCAACCAGTCTAAGTCCATCTCTTACTTTTGGAGAAACAAAATCCTGACACAGGACACAGGCTCACTTGGTGCCAAAAAGTTGATTTCCTTTTTAAAGGAGCTATGTATCAGCAGTGCCCCCAGCTGCACTGTCAGCTCGGACAGAATGACATGTGTCATTTATCAAAGGGGCCAGGCTGGGCCTTGGGAAAGGCAGCCACAAAGCCTGAGAGAGTTCATTTTGCAGTCCCCTCCTACCCTCCTGGAGCCCTTGCCAGGAAGCTTGTGTGTTGTGTCTCCCAGCATTACTGTAAGTTCTTCAGCACTCAGAGTTAACCCTCCCCAGCCAGGACCATGCAGGCTGTGTCTGGGGCCCAAACCAGTGATTGTTCCCCGCCTGGGAACAGATGTCCTGCACCATACTCTGTGGCACACCCCGTGGAGCCCCCATTTCCCTGCTGGGAGTGTATGCCTGTGCCCAGTCACGCCCCTGTGTTAACAGACCCCCCCCCCACTTCCATGCCAAGGTTAGAAGCAGGAAGAACCTGGCCTGGCCGCCCGCCCTCTGGTCAGGGAGCAAGTTTGGTTTCATTTATTTTAGAGCTTTCCCAGCAGTGTCTCTAAAACTGGGTAGGGCCTTTCCATAGAAAGCACGCGCAAAAAGAATTTTGAGGACTCCTTCCCCAAACCCATATTTACTCTCAAATTATTTATTTTATCTGTGTTTTCTAAGACCACCAAAGAAGTGAAAAGGCAATCACAGTAACAAACTAGCCAGGGGGGAATTGGCGTTAAAATCTAAAAAGTGTTTGCCTAAAATAAAAATTTTCCTCTTCCTAGAACAGTTTTGCCTTTCAATCGGACTGAGAAGGCGGGCGGTTTTCTTCCCCCCTGCCCCTTGGACTGCCTGCAGCCCTTCCCCATGGCGGCCATTTGCAGCATCAGATAATGTTTAAAGAGATGACAGGGAGACCGTTTCCTCAGCCAGGAACTTTCCAGAAAGATGTCCTATAAATTAGCCAATGCTCAGGAGTGGCTGCTTCCTAGGCAGAGCTGGCCCTTTCATTTGTCTACATAAGGCTAATTTATTTTTGCAGCCAGATGTGGGCTGACAGCCATCACTCAGGGCCTCCCTCCCCCTCCGTCAGGAGGGCCGGGAGACAGTCACGTTTCCCATTTTACAGAATCCCCATCAACATTATTGAAGATGGATGTATCTTTAAAGCAAAGATTGATTGTGGATATCGGAGTTAGGGTGTCATTTATCATGGTGAATATTATTTAGACTTGGGTTGTACAAGGCTGTAACTTGAGACACAGCCAGGGGAGGGACAACCTGAGAACTGGGATCTGTGAACTTTAATGGATGGGTGCTTTTTTCAAAGCTCAACTCTCTGTGGTATGATTTACTTTTCTTACTGGAAGGAAACAAGCGTTTCAGTCTTAAAGGGACAGTAGTCCAGATTGTCCTGTTTACCGAGTCTGACTCTTCCTTCCCCTCTTGAGGGCTAAGGCTGGTCTGAGCCAGGCAGAAATACTGAGAAAGGCGGAGAGGCATAAGGGCCCATGGCCATACAGTGTGAACAGAAGGCTTCTCTCCCATTGACCTTCTCTAACCTCGTAAGATTGTGTGGTGCTTGAAGTACAAGGGCAAATGGTAGCTTGCTTGTGTCTGGGGACAGGGAAGATGGTGTTATCAGGGAGCCTGTAGGTCACAAGGTCAATAGCACCCAGAATATTCCAGACCAGAAACACAGGAAGACAGGGTATTTATAAGGGCTTAAACATGTCCCAACACTTGTTTGGCTCCAAGCTCCCAGGAAGCTTGATGCATAGGGTCTAAGCTTCCGTAGTCAGGCCTTTAGATCCCCCTGGTCCTCTTAGCATCCCTCTTGGGAAATGGCAGGGGGTGGTACTGCTTTGCTGGATGCAGGGATATCCAACCC
Source organism: Micromys minutus (assembly GCF_963924665.1). NCBI lineage: Eukaryota > Metazoa > Chordata > Mammalia > Rodentia > Muridae > Micromys > Micromys minutus. The sequence continues at coordinate 67,808,989 of NC_137977.1, read as the reverse complement.
ATGGTCGTGGGCTGCACGTTGGCCAGCACAAAAATCATATGCTCACTTAAAACATCGAGGCTGGTGTTGTTTTGTAATTCTATTTCACCAGCCATGAGGATAGACTCTGTGGATGGCAATGCCATGTCACCATGTCAAAAGGCTGGGTGCTTCTAGTAGGAGATTTATTCCTTTTTTTCCCTGAGGTATAGATTTAGGAGCTCACATCTGAATACAAACACTGGCAACAAGATGGCCAACCTCATTTCTGATGGGTATCTAATGATGTGTTGGCTACTTAGGTCCTGGCTCCTTGGCTTCTCAAACTCAGCTTTGTTTTTCTTTCTTCCACCTCAGGAACTTAAAGTGGTCAGAAGAACTTTTAAAGCCAGCGTGGGGCATACTGCTGCATTTGGCCAGTCCCGACCATCCATGCTGCCAGCATACATGGCTTTAGCGACACTGGCCGTACTGTACCGAGAGTATGGCTTAGCGTCTTACAAGTCCCCCTTTGTTTCTTCTACATAGGTCTTGCAATGGTATATAGTTTGTTGAACAAAAAGTAATTCCTCTTATTCGGGGCACTCTTGGCCCTCGGTCGGGGTGGGGGGGGGGTGGGGCGGTAATACTGTCTCATAATGTGGACAAGTTTCCAGTGTAAAAGATGCCAGACCGTGGAACCTTTTAGAACTCATGAGCGCTGTGCTTGGCTTGAAAGTCAGAACATCCCTTTGATGACGGAGTAGCTGATGCTCTGTTGCAGAGAGTGCTGGCTGACCTGAGAACCAGCCAGCGGCCAGTGGCCAGTTGGTTCATTTGGGCAGCCCCAGGATGCCGGTAGTGTTGGTTGGAAGAGGAAGCAGGATCCTGTTTGGTGTTAAACTAAATCCCATTGGGTGGTGGGTCGTCAGGTGATGACCCAGGACTGGCCTTCCTTGTAAATTCGATCTTGAAAACAAAGGAAACATGACTAAGGTGCAGCAAGAAGGAGAGGACAAAGGAAGACAGTAAGAAGAATCACCTTCAGAGCCAAGCACAGGTAGTAAAGTCACATCTGGAAAATGTGGACTTGTCCATCATCCTCGTTTTCTCTGGGACTTCCTCTGAGTGGGGGTGATATGAGACGCTATAGGGCAAAGACCAGGAGCAGCGCCTCTTACTGTGACTTATGGGTCTGTGTTTACCTGGGAGTTAAAAGCAGACTCCTGCTCTTCGAGGACAATATGAGATGTCTACAAACAGGAAGTAGTTTATCAAATTCATATGAATCATGGCGTACGTAATGTTGGTTGAGGTCAAGTCATTACACTAAATATACCATAACCATTATTAATGCATGAGGCGCTCTGCTGTCTTTGTGATATAGGGCTGGGATTTCCTGATGAAGTGGTGTTTGGGGAGAAGGGATCAGCCGAGACTCTGTCTCCATGACTGACAGGCAGCATATATGGAGAAGTAAGGAGGAGACCTAAGAACACAAAACTCAGGGACTGAAGGGACTCAGCTTGGGGAACCCTGGCCCTGCCTCCGCTAGGGGCCCTGAATTTATCACGGCACATTATGGAGTGCAGCAAATGTCACGAAAACCATTGTTTTTTAATTTTTTTTTTCTCAGAGAGTTTGAATGAGGTGATTTATGGTAGTTATTCATCTTAAGGGCTATCCATCAATTTTTAGTTGCTAGGCAATCAAACCAGCAGCTGTTTGCTTTGAATCAAGCTGAAAAGTTGTCAGTCAACACACGCAGGTATGACCTTAGTAGCTGTGAACATCGTGCACAAAATTAAAGAGATGTCGTCTACCCTGCATCTGCCCCCAATTCCCTCGTCTTCCCCGTGATTTGTTGGCATGGTGCTGGCCCTTCCTGGCTAGCACCAGAAAGAACAAGAACAAAGGAGTGTGTGGAAAATTCCTTGTCTAAAAGCTCAGAAATGTTCTTCATACAGCATGTTTCATACGGCATGTTCGCGTGCATTTTGTGTTTGTGACACCCTGGATGGACTACCCAAGGAACTGTCTCCAGTGGACAGAAGGTGAATCACATGATTTATAGATTTACATAGTGGTTTAAAAAAAAAATCCACTTTTATGACGGGACAAAACCAGACCTCAATGCGCAGCACATGTCAGGAACCGACCTAGCATCTCTGGGGTGGTGGTGCATGGCAGGAGATAGGATGTATTTATAGCTGGAGGTCCAGTAGGAGAGTTCTCGGGCAGGGTAGGTACCCATGCCTGCCTGGCTTAGAACTGGCCTTCTGTCTCAGCTCAGGCCCCAGACCTTTCTTACAGCTGACAGAAATGGTGTAACGCAGAGTCCGACTCCCTCTTGTCTTCCTGTGGTCATATATAAGGCCCTGGTATATGTTACTGTCTCCAGAAGACTTTGAACCTTTTCAGCACTTAACTTCTAGACATCTGTGCTTTTTGGTTGATACTTGAGTACCACTTCCTGCATGTACTAGTATGTTAGACCCCAGGCCTGCACCATGTATGTTAGACCTCAGGCCTATACACAGTATGTTAGACCCCAGGCCTCCAAAACTGATCCCTGGTGAGGGGAAAATACACCAACACCTACTTTTCAGTCATTCAGGTCAGATTCTGATCTTTGGGGATCCTCATCCTGCAGGCTCTGGGTAAGTGGACAGGGGGAATAAGCTAGGGCAGCTACATTGACTCCTCGGTCCACTCTTGTCTTCAGGAATCTTTCTGCCTCCTCACTTTACCAAGGGCTGTCCCACCACTTCACATGTGTTACATGTAAGGAAACCTGGTTTGCTTACTCAGTTTATCACGGAGATATTTTCCTTTTCATGTATTCATCCGAAAGTTATATTCGAGTATCAGAAACATTTTCTCCCCTTACAGGAAAGAGATTTCTGCTCAAGGCTTCAGGATACCAGACTTGTGAATACAGAGACCCTTCCGAGACATAAGGGACCTGAGTGCCCTGCACTCGAGCATGCTTTCAGAGAGGACTCACCAACCCTTACGTGGAAATTTTAGTCCAGTGGAATTGCGCGCGCGCGCGCGCGTGTGTGTGTGTGTGTGTGTGTGTGTGTGTGTGTGTGCACGCATTCATTTACCGATCTCTCACCGAACAAACATTGCTTTTTTGGATAGACTGGCAGCTAAGCCAGCAAGCTCTTGGGCTTGTCCTCCCTCCCTGCCTCCATTGCTGGAGCTATAGGCAGACATGCTCATTTATTTTACTATTTATTTATTTATAGGTACCAGGGATTTAAACCTCAGGTATTCATGCCCACAGAACAAGTGTTCTTACCCACCAAGACATCTCCATAGCCCTGGTTTTGAAAGCAAATTTAGAGAAATATGCTCTATTTTTGTAGCACTCTCAGCCTAATAGAACCAGAGTTTCCCCACAGTGAGCTGTAAATGTTTATTCTATCAGGGTGGAAAAGGACTTGAAGTAATTTCATGTCCGCTCTAGATTCTGCTACCAGGTGAGTTCTGGCCAGGTACATTGACAAAAAATAGGGAAACTGTAATTCACCAAGGCTTTAGATTATGGGATCACGTAAGAACTGGGCTTATGATTACACACAAGCCTGTTTCCCAGGCCTGCCTTGATGCTTGGGTTGGAGGCCTGGTAGCAGTCTCTCCCTGGGCTGCCCATGGCCTCGCAGTCCTGGCACTCTGGATTGGTCTGCTGTTTGCCGTGGTGAGAATTGTCCTTGGGGTTTTGCTCTACATTCACAGGTGAAAGTGGTGTTAGTTGTGTACGCAGTTCTCAGCCTTCTTGGCTATCTCTTTAAAACATTAGGTATATCACTCCCAGGGTATCCTCCTGTGTCTTTTGGTAGGCAGTCTTTTTTTACTTTTAGGGGGAACTAGAATTGTAGGCTGCTTGTCTGTGGGGAAAAGCCACAACTGTGCTGTTGTATGCACATGGCTGGGTGGACATGTGGCTATAAGGGGCAAAACCCAAAGGATTATGTTGTACAGCACATGAGCTCCCCAAGGAATGTACTAGAACTTGGGCTGCTGTGGGGGCATGGTTCTGAGTTACAAGTGGTTCCTGTTGGAAGGGACAGATGTGTTGGGGTCCTTTTAAGTTTGGGGTGGAGGTGAACAGAGGAGGTGAGTCTGGTCTCTAGACTTCAGTGAGTTCTCGAGAGATGGTTTCAGTAGCTCACAGCAGTGCTTGTAGATCTGATTCCTTCCTGCTTCCTCACAGCGGGTGTGTGCTGTGCTGCCTTTCTTTCTCCATTCTGGGCACCATGTTGTTGAGTCACACTGGAGTAGATTCTGCTTGCTGGGTGAGGAAGATGTTCCTCATGTGAATGGGTTGGGATCATGGATAAAATGATTTCTTTAAAAGCCCCTTCCAAGGGTTGGGGAGATGGCTTTAGTGGTTAGGTGTCTGATGTTGAAGTAGGAAGACCTGAGTTTGACCCTGAGGACTCATGAAAAAGCTGGTTGCAGCAGCAGGCATTTGTAACCCCAAAACTGAGGGGCAGATCTCCACTGCTACACTGTAGCAGTTCGAAGTTGGAGGCCCAGCCTCAAAGGATATGTTATAGAGCAATCAAAGAGGATATCTAATATCAATTTCTACATGCCAATGTGCATGCGCGCGCATGTGCACACACACATACACACACAGGCACACAGGCACACATGAGCACACACACACACACACACACACACACACACACGAACAACACATACATGCACCTTCCCTTGTAGGTAGCATGTGAGTAGAGCTATTGTTCCTTCCTTTACTGGAGCTTATAAGATGTTTACATTGAATGCTCCTCACTTTATCAACAGAGCAGAGCTGAGATGTGCTCTGCAAATCTGGGGGGGGAGGGGCATTCTTTTCTTGGCAGAGGTCCATGAGCACCCATTGGCCAGGCACAGTTGTGGTTCTAACTACCAGAACCAGAGGTTATGGTTTGGTATGACTGTGGCAGTTGGAATGACAATGGTGGCTTCCCTGCACTTCTCATCTAGCTGGCTCCCCTCATCTAGCTTGGCCTAGCTGGCTTCCCTCCTTGTCTCTTTCTTTGCTCTTGTCTTCTCTCTCTCTACCAACTCCTCTAACAATTTTCAGTGACAGGCATGAAGTTTTCTCAGTTTTAAAAGTTATTTTGTAGCATTTTGTGCTCTTTGCTCCAGGATCTAATACGTTGGAGTGAACATGAAGCTGGCACATTAACCAGCTTGCCCAGACTGCACAGCTATGTGGACCCCCCCAGCCGGTTGTGAATGCCTGTGCATGAAATGGCCTTTGTTACAGTGTTTTTATGCAAGTCGGTTGGTTACCAAGTCGAATTAAGGAAATGCCTAGCGGTTTTTCATACCACCATTAGCTTTTCTATTAAATATGGCCTAGTTACTCACGTCCATATTTCTATAAACTTAGTTCAAGGTATCTGTAAAAATATTTTTCTTCTTCGCGTTTGCAACTCATAAAACACTCATGGGAGAGATTGTTTCTGTGATGTTTTAGATGGTTTTTACCATAAATTTTAGATATTGTGGTATGCTGTAGCACATTTTATTTCATTTTCTCTGTAGACGCAGAGCGTCGGGAGATTTTTGTCTATTGAGGAACTGCTTTAACTGGGTAATAATTACTAGGTTTTCTTCTTTTTTTTATAATAAAAACATAGGCCCCGGTCCCTAGGATTTCTAGGGCTTGTGAAGAGGGGGTGCCTCGAGAGTGCTGGGAGGTGTTTTACATACATTATCTTGTGTATACAAAAATGAGGTTTTAATCAGCATAGCCTTCTTGAGCGTAAATCAAACTGCCTTAAATCCTCCTAGAACAAGCCAGGGATGTAAATAAGAAATAAATATTGACATTAAACATATAACCCCCTTGGCTTCTTGGCATAAAGCCCTAAAAGGTCTCTGACTCTCATTATTGCCTATCTGGAACCATCTAAGGGCCCCGATTCATGTACTGAAAAGAACGTCGGTGCAGAGGGGTCACGTGTAACTGTAAATGTTAGATTTCTCAGCTGTGAATGGAGATGCTGCGCCTGGCAATGATCCGACCCCACAGATAAGTTCATTTGCTCAGTTCTTCCATTGCTGGCTCATTCGTTGCTTTATTTATTCAATAAATACTTACTTTGAGTACGTGCTTGTTTCCAGACCATTCTGGGGAAAAGAAAAATTGTGAAGAGGCCCCTCAAGATAATGACTCTCACAGGATGGAGGATGGCAAGAGCATGTCGAAGACTAAAGCGGTTATCAATATTAACTTTATATAAAATATTTTATTATGCATCCCTTGGATGTAAAAAATCTCATTGAGTAATGAAATAAATGTTATCAGGATTGAATGTGGGAAACAAAAAAATCCATTTTCCAATTTATCTCACCTGCCTTCTTCTCTTTGCCTCTACATAACTCAGCGGCTCACTACCTTGTCTCTGCCTTTGCCACTGGCACTGGGGAACTCCCAGCTTCTCCTCCCTCTGGCTGACTGCCGGCATCTCTCTGTCAGCTCTTGCACCCTCAGATGGGAAGCTTAGCTATGATTTGGACAGTGAGAGCTCTCCTAAGTCCTAGCACCCGTATCTGCATCTCGTCAGGGCTGATAGATTGCCTAAGGTGCGTCCCTGCTACTCTGCCGGGATTCAAGGGTGCTACTCTGCCGGGATTCAAGGGTGCTCCTGCACCCGAGCTCAGCCCCTGTCTGACCAGGGCTGAGGATCTCATTGGCCCCTGTTCTAATCTTCCAGGACTCCAACAGGCCCGTGGGCAGGGTTCTTTGGGTAGGTGCCCTTCCAGTAGTTTCACATTTTTTTGAAAACTGGCCACTGCTACTTCCTGGTGAGGGCTTTCTCAGCCCTCTGTTCTGGAAGCTGGACAGGGAGACAGACTGCCTGCTGTCAAGGTACAGCTGTTACATTTGCACTCTGGATTGTTAGATTGTTACAAAGAAAACAGGAGTGTAGAGGAGTGGGTTCATAGTAATCCTGCAATCTGAGTTCAGAGGCCTGAGTACTCAGGTAAAGGATAGGGGCAACATTGTATACTTACCTGTAATCCTGTGCTAGGGCACAGGGAAGAACATATGGACAGGGGGATCCCTGGAGCTGATTGGGCAGCAAGTCTAGTGTAATCAGCAAGCTCTAGCCCAGTGATAGAAACAGATAATGATAAGAATCCATAGGAACCAAAAACTAAGGTGGAGAATGACATAGGACTGCTGGATTCCACATGCACACACAGAAGCGTGCACACAGAGGCACACACCAACACAAATATGCACAGACTACATATGCATAAACACCCATGAAATAAAATGGCATTTAGCTATTTGGTTGTTGAATGTTGGATGTGACTTCCTTCACTTATGCCCTCTGCCTTTGGGAACTTTTTGCAAACCACCAGTGTCTAGCAGCGTTGGCAGCAAATCCTGCTCCAGACTGGAAGCCCTGCTCTTCTGAAGCTGTTGTCCTTACAGCAGTTGCAATGGCAGGGAGTAGTGGCTGGGAGGTGGGGTGCTCCCTATGGAGTTGTACGGTGGCTAAATAAACTAGATCCCTGGCGCCCTTCACTTGCATTATGTACTTTAGTTTTCCTATGGAGCCTGTTATTATCTGTGTATAGCCTGAGATTTATAGAATTTGAGGTTCCTTTAGAGTAGGGTTAATAATGGATCCCTCAAGCTTCTGAGTCCTCTGAAGCTGTCTGCAGGTCTGGACATCTTCACGTTGGACCTGTGCCTGCCTTGGCACTGTTATGGGTTCCTGGGGTGCAGGGAATGGTGTTAGGGTGGATGCTTCTCGGGCGGTGGCTTAATGGCACCATAAGATGTGTTCCACATGGTTGTGTGCCACGCTGGTTTCCGTGCCTCCTCAGTGACTTTCCCCTGCACACCCGTGTGTGAAATAGGAACAGAATCATACCCCTCATGTTGAGGCTCATGAGTGTGTCTGTGTGTGCACGAAGATGCACACACACTCACTGTCTGCTGTTTCTTTGCCCACTGACTCTAGTCTTACGCTGCAGGAGAAACTGGACAGCCTTCATTTTCTTTACTCTCTTAACCCGCCGACGCTTAATGCAAGCTCTGCAGTGTGGGCAGGCGAATGACGTTCCACGTGGGTGGGCAGGATGCCACTGTTGTGAGGTGGCCATGGCACCGAGGACAGAATGGCTCGGACAGCACAGAACTGCTTGTGCACAGATGTTGGTAGAGGTGATGTGGGTTGTTTCCGGTTGCTGGCAGGGACATGCTGGGAACTCTAGGTTTACTATTGAAAGTTGGCTAACTGGGACAGGAAATCACAGTGTTCTAGGAAGAGGCTCTACCTGGATGATGCTTATTTTACTCTCTGTGCATGGGTAGAGTGTGCTTAGGGTAGAATCGACTGCATCCAGGGCAGCGGCTTGCATCATGTTCGGAGCTCCCGGCACATGCTGACTGAATGACATCATAGGCTTACCTGTGTGAAATGAGAACCAGGTAGCCTGCATTTTCACCCTGGTTAGTGCTGGGCAGGAACCCTGGATTTTCTGAAGGGGTTCTTTTAGAAGAACACAAGATTATGTATACTATGCAAAGGGTGACTCACGTGAGAAAGGAAATTACAACAAGCAGCAAGTCTTAAGAAGCCAAAACCATGGCGAGTCCAGCAAAATAATGTGTCATTATTAATTAGCTACCTGACATATATTTCCTCTGTGTTTTGGCTACCTGGAACGATCATCGAGTTTATTAGCAAAATTAACGGGGATGGTCCAGACTGTCTGTTCATGTGTGGTGTCAGACCAGCTCAGCTTCCTAGCTCTCTTCCCGCTCTTCTTATGCCAGTGGGAAATGGAGGAAGGAAGGGAGGAGGAGCAGCCTGAAGCTTCCTCAGCCAGGGGTGTACCAGGCCTGTGGGTCTCCCACAAAGGGGCTCTGAGGCCATTTTTGTTTAAATCCTGCTTGTTAAGATAGTTGTCTTAATTTTATGTGTAGCTGACATATTTCTGTCTTAAAAATATTTTAGGCAGGCTATTACCTCTTAGCTAGACTAGTCTGGATCTCACTAGATAAACCAGGTTGCCTTCTGACTGAACGTAACCCTTCTGCCTTAGTCAACTGCTGTGATTACAGGTGTAAGCCACACACCCAGTACCAGTTGACACTTCTGTATGAATTATTTTTAATTCAAACTTTAAAGGGACACTCAAAGTTAAGAAGATCCTGTAAGACTACTGCAAGGTACATTCATGTATGTGCATGTGTGGGCACATAAATGTGTGTGTGTGTGTGTGTGTGTGTGTGGTTTTTCTTGATCCATGTGATGATAGATCAATTTTATTATGGAAAGATGTTGAGACCTCGATTTTTCATTCAGTTTAAATTTCACAATTAAAATTTCTTTTAGGCTATCAGTTGTGAAACAAATTATCATTCAATTGGACACATCTCTGAGTGATATTAAGGTCCCAGTCCTTTAAAAATAGATTAAATATATATTATATGTTATTAAATACATATATTAGGCTTCTGTTTTCCTCCACAGGACATGCATATGTCTGCTAGGAAGAATAGACTCAGATCACGCACCCGCATGCTTCCCGTCGTGAGAAAACCTCGTATTTCTTGACAGTTCTCCATCTGTGGTAGAGCCATTCATTTCCCTGGCTTTCTTTGTCATCTGTTATGAATATGGGAAAAATAGGATTAAAGTGTTTAACGCCCCTTTCCTTGGGCCCAGTGGTAGAATTTATCCTTCAAAGATAAATTGTGAACTTTTGACCTTAGGAAATATAAATATCCTTGGAGAGTCTGACATTTAAAAAAAAAAGTAAATTGTGGTTTTACCAAGCAAATCTAAAGCCGTTTTACTGCTGTCTATTGTATGGAATTTCATGTTCAAAGACTTCCCCCTGCATTTCTCTCTCATGTGTGGTTTGAAGTTTGTCAGTCTCTCCTTGGAAATAATGTTTATGGAAATTTCAAGGATGGTGAGTTAATGTTCGAGAAGAAATTGCTACATGCACATTCATACTACACATATGCACATTCACAGCACACATACACATTCACACTGCACACATGCACATTCATACTACACATGCACACATGCACATTCATACTACACATATGCACACATGCACATTCATACTACACATATGCACACATGCACATTCATACTACACATGCACACATGCACATTCATACTACACATATGCACACACGCACATTCATATTACACATATGCACACATGCACATTCATACTACACATGCACACATGCACATTCATACTACACATGCACACATGCACATTCATACTACACATGCACACATGCACATTCATACTACACATGCACACATGCACATTCATACTACACATATGCACACATGTACATTCATACTACACATATGCACGCATGCACATTCATACTACACATATGCATGCATGCACATTCATACTACACATGCACACATGCATATTCATACTACACATATGTACACATGCACATTCATACTACACATATGCACACATGCACATTCACATTACACACTTGCACATTTACACTTCATACACATATATACACATAAACACATGCATTTTCATACTACACACACATATATACAAATACACATATGTACACAATTACACATACACATATATATACCTACACATATGTACACAGTCATGCACACATACACACATGCACACAGTCACATATGTGCATATACATCTCCCTCTTTTCTTCCTTCCTGGCCAAGCCTGGAGTTTTGGGGAGATATTTTGAAATGTGTCAGAAGTCCTAGGAGCTGTGGTCCCACCCATGTACATATAAAGGTCTCAGTCTCTTATGTGCTGTGTCTCTCAATAGGCCACTCCTTGGTTGCCACCTCAGCTCTCTTTCTCTAATAGCAATGCCATTTCTACCCTGTCCCTGGTCATCTCTTACTTGTGGGTCTGCCACGTACACGGAGCCGTGTGCACACTGAGAGTGTTATGACTCCTGCGTCTCCATGGCTCGTTTGGTCCCTCGGACCCCCGAGAGCGGTGGTGAGGACTACAGTCACATTGCATATGGAAGCCTTTCATGTTAGCATCACCCTCCTCTCTACTATGAGATCGTGCAGCAGAAAGAGTGCAGGTCACAGTGCGGGGACAGTCACAGAACACAGGCCTTCTCAGTGTTCGTGTTACTCAGTGACTTAAGCCATTCAATCTGCCGTCTATTTGAATGGTTAGGAACGTGGGGCGCTCTGCAGGAAGTGACTGTTCTGCTGTGCCGACATAGAAGTCTCTGTATGGCATTTTGGTAGGACCGTCACCCCGTGCTCTGGCTTTGGGACACGTCTGTGGGGCCCCATAGACTGGTCTTCCCCTCACTGAGCATGGGATGCTATCACAAACGGATCATATCCTCACAAGAGTGGGTGTGTTTCTAGGTCTCCACTCTCAGTCCTCACTTCTGCCCCATTTCCAGCAGTGCCTCTAGAAGGCACACACATGTGAGCATGTGTAGTTAAGAATACATCATAGGGTCCTGGGAACCACTCACTGCATTGCTGAGCAAGTCAGGGCAGACTCGCCCCCGAACCAGGAACTGGAGGACAAGAGGGTGACCGGAAGAGACTGCCCATGGGAATAGACCGCCCTGGCCACTTCCTTCTACCAGTGCTATTTCGTGATGTTCGCAGCTCTCCTAGAGAACGTCTTTGATTTCTTCTTTGAGTCACAGTAATATAGAGATGAGCCTTTAAAAGAAGAAGAGTCGAAGTTCTACTAGTAATGAAAGCAGCAATTTAGTCTCTCCTGGTCCTGGAGGCCATAAGGCAAAGATCACGGCATGATTGCCACACTTCCTGTTCAGGCTCCCGAGGAAGATCCTTCCTGCTTCTCTCTGCATCCTGTGGCCTCTGGTAGGCTTTGGCCTTCTCCTTGGCTTCTGGAATACCACTCCTATCTCTGTCGCTGCCTGCGTGTGGCCACTGTACCCCCTGACCTCTTGTTCTAAGGCCACAGATTATTGTATTTAGGACCAGTGGCATTCAGTGTGATGTCATCAAAACTTGCTAATGGCATTGGCAGAGATTCTGCCTCTAGCGGAAGTAACATTGTGAGGTTCTGGGCGGGCCTGTACTCTGGAGGAAGCACGATCCGTTGGACACCACTTAGAAATGTTCACAAATAGTTCTCATTGATAGCACTTTCTATTGGAGACTAGATGTGGTGGTTTAAGTGACTTTTAATTATAACTCTATGCAAGGTGTGTTATTAATTAGGCTTGATACCCCGATAGCTATCGGTAGATTTGTTGGATGTAACCACCTGACTAGGTGTTTCTCTTGATTCCTTGGTATTTTGAACGTGGCATCATGAGCTCACGCTGACATGGGTATGAATCAGCTGATCTTGGCAGACATGTTGTATCTATAGGGTTGCAGCAAGACCTGCCATTGTGTCACTTGGGAAGGTGGGACAAAAGAAGGGTCCCCAAATTGTCATCAGGAAATTTGTAATATGAAATACCTCCAAGGAAAACTGAGGTCTGTAAATGGTGTACCATTTGAATATCTTTCCATAATGCTTGACAACTGAATAGTAAACTATTCCTGCTGGTATCATCAGACAAAAAGGTCCTATGCCTGACATCCAGCTTCTGTGGCCTTGTGTTGGTGTTTTTTTTTTCTTTTGTTAATTTGTTTTGTTTTTGTAGTAAGTCATCAGTTTGAAACAGATTGTGGCCTAGACTCTGGGATGCACTCCCTCCCCTTGTATGGTTGTATTTCTACCCCACACCGAGGGGGCTTCCCAGCAAACAAAACTCTAACATGGCTCTGACCTTTCCCAGAGTGCACATGCCAGGGGTTTTGTAAGCCTGAGGGATAGCTAACCCTGGAGACAGCTGGAGGAATTGAGGTGCAGGGTACCTGGCGGGGTGAGCATCTTTGCTTGGGGTTCTGAGGCAAGTCAGAGTGGGCGGAGCTTGTAGGCATATGGACAGGTTTATTCATTCTTTTCAGTTTCTGTATCAGTTGGGGGTCAGAGGGTCATCCACACAGGAACGTGTGTCTGTGAGCTTCCAGTCCAATCTCTATGCCCAAGATTTTCTGTTGGACATTTAAAGGAATTGATCTGTTATAGGTCTGTTAGCATTTGAATCTCAAGTGGGAAAAGGCAAGCACACAAACAGGTCTCTGTAAATTAAAAACAAAAACGTGTGCATATGTGTGTGTGCGTATGTGGGTGTACACGTGAGTACATGTGCATAGCACACCCAGTGGTACCCATGGAGAACAGAAGAGCATGTCAGATGCCTTGGAACTGAATTTACAGGCAGTTGTGAGCCATCCAACATGGGTGGTGGGATCCAGACTCTGGTCCTTGTGATTGAGAACGTAGTGTTTTTATAATCGTTGAGACATCTCTCCAGCCCTGAAACATTGCTCAACAAAGTCAGGCAATGTGGGTTACTCAAATAACTTGTCACGGGCAGTTATCCTAGAAAGTTGCCTCTCGGCTGGGTGGGTTATGGAAGGAGGGAAGGCTAGTGGACAAAGGGTCTTTGAAAACTGGTGGCTTTTATATGGCAGAACAAATAAAGTGGGTTTGTGGTTTTACACAGAAGCCCAGAAAGACCCTTGCCTGCCGTGTTTGTACCAGATTTTTTTTTTTTTTTTTTGGCATATTTGGTAGGAATAGTTGAGGAATGGTCAGACATAGAGAATGACATATAGTATACATTTTCACTGGGGGCATAAATCCTTTAATTTAGCAACTTTAAATTAGTCCAGGAGCCCAAAGATATGTACACAGGCATTATTTAATTTTACTTGGATAAATTTGCCTTTGTTCAGAGCTATTAACAGGGTCTCCATGCAGACATTCAGCTATAACAGAACATGCATTCCTCACAGGCAGGGCTCATGGGAAAATAGGGCCATACCATTCAAAACCCATGTAGCTTGTTAACAGATCAGAAAGAAAGGCGACAGTGAATTTCTAGGAAACAGAGAGATGCTGTAGAGAGTTGAGCAGGAAGCAGGTTGAAGGCAGTGCAGAGTCAAGCTGTGGTGGAGTTCCTGTTTAGGAACCCCGGGTTTCCCCAAGTACTAGTAAATTCTGAGGGAGGCGAGATTTCCCATCGTTGTTGGCTCTGGTAGAGTGTTAGATGCTTCTATGCTGGGAAAACATTGTGTTAACCAATATGACGACGCCATGCTGGCTTAACCACATGCTTCGTTTGTCTAGAGGATGAGCTGACCCAACCAGCTGGGCACTGGAGCAGGAGCCCAGGTCTGTTTATCTGTCACACACATGTGTTGGCAGATCTCACTGTGGGGTCTTTTTGATAGCTTGACTCAGTGCTTACATTTTCTTGGGAGGAAAGTTCTGGAGTTTTTATAAGACAGTTTTGCTAAAGCTGTAGTATTCTGGGGAAACTCTGAGGTTCCATGAAGCTTAGTGTCTTGTTGACCTATGGTCCTCATTGCCTCCTGGACAGTGAATCTCACTGTTGTTACTTGAAGACAATGTCTAAGGTCTTATTCTAGTAAGAGTTGGTTTGGATGACTGAAATAGGAAAGAATATTTAACCCAATTCTCTTTTAAAAACCCAGGCTAGAGTTTGCAGAGTATGTAACCACTCCCCACTCCTTTGTGGCTGTCTGTCTGTCTGTCTCTGACTCTCCACACCTCCGCCCAGCGCTCTAGGAAAGAACTCTTTTAAAAGTTAATGAAGGAGTTCCAGTAGAGCCCTATTAGATTTTCCTCCCATTAAATGCCTGCTGCAGACTTTTAATGGATGTTTTAACTAGGCATTGTTATCAAAAGGACTATTGCACAAATTAAAACCAGGCCTACAGATCTGTGAAAAGAAACTGGATTTACTTTCTGCCTTTAGGTAAAAAAGAGAAATGCACAGGGGTGAGCTCCTCTTGGTATTTTTAGAAGCTACCTTCAGGAAAACAGTCCGTGTTACCAACCGCTATGGAAACAGACTGTGCATGGTGCGTCAGCACGCCCCCTTGGAAAGGGAGGACATTTTCATGGACCCCCGACTTCAGAAAGGCGCGTCACAGTGATGCTTGGTTTTGTCTCCTTAGCTCTTTGGACTCTACATGTGGAATCTCTCACTTTATCCTGGTTTATTTTATTTTAGGGAAACCCCCTCTCCCTTTGTCCCTTTAAATGTTGCCCATCTGAACTGCAGATTGTGTCTTAAGTCTGGGATTCTCGTCTCTTCTAGGTGAGCATCAGAGTCACAAGCGAGGCATCTTATTTCCCCATCCACAGCTTCGTTATGGAATAACTGTCACTTAATTTTTGTCACCAGTTATTCATAATCCCAACAGAAGGTACTGAGTTCTTTAATGGCTGCTCGGTTTACGGAGAAGGGAGGTCTGTTTCATTTCATTGAGTATGGTTCTCGTTACGCTTGGGGGTGAGTTTTGGGTAGAAACCATCTCTGACTCCTGCCAACAGGACCCCATGGAACAAACAGAGCTGTGGAAAGGGTAGATTCCTATCTTCCAGGAACATGTGCTCACACCCTTTGCAGCTCTTCTCATCTATCCGAGCATCCTCATTGAGGAGGGGGCTGTTCACCGTTTGCTTTTCTGAGCTGGAAGTTTTGCAGTCGGAGTTGAACACAGGACATTTGTTAGCTCTCTGGAAGCAGGTTAGCCCATAGGCATGGGCTGCCCTGGGCTGTCTTACCACAGTGCTTACATACAGCCTCTGTGCATGGGTTCACAGCAGAAACCAACCGTCCTGTACCCCTGACATGGAGACTGGTCCTTCCTTCCCTCAGGTGGTGGAGATGACAGTGTTCAACAGGAATGGATGTAGTACAGTTGGTGCACAGACGTGGATGGGTAATGAGAGGGGGTGGGGAAGTGGGAGAGGGAGCAATGTGGGGGGGGGCAGAGAGACACACGCACACAGACATCAGGCTCATGAAAGTGCACCCCAGTGCACAGCTCCATCAGGATTGCCTGCCAGCTCAGAGCACAGCAGTGCAACTGAAATCTCTATAGTATCTAACTTTACGAGCCATTTAGATCGCTCCGGAATCATGGGGTTTAGAAAGGAGGATGGCTTGAGTTGTACGCAAGGGGGAGAAGCCCGTGGCCTCTCTCCGCTCTTCCTTTTAGGCACAAAGCTAGTTTAATTGAAGGAATAATTTGATTTGCTGCTGCTACCACGGAAGGGCTTGAGATGTGGCAAATTTTCTCTCCACTCACCCAAACTCAAGGATTTAATGCCAGCAGGTGAAGTTCTGAAGGCTGCTATCAAGTACACAGAGACAATAACTGTCTTCAAAGCAGAATTTTGTCAATATTTTTTGCTGTGGGCCAAAGAACATTCACAATAATGGAGGGCTAAAGCCCTGCTTGGAGATGCAGGGGAGTGAGAGGGAGTAGAGGATTTATTCCACCGGGAGTCTGCAGTGTCAGGGAGGTATCTAATCCTTTCTGCTCCAGCCAGCCAGTGGGGGTTCTACATACCTCCCTTGTTCAGGTCTTTTTACCCAGGGATGTCCAGCTAGCCGAAAGCACCCCGAGTTTCTTTTCCCTAGCCACCTCAAGGTGCCACCTACTCTCCCCCTTCGCCAGAGGCCACTGTTGAATGGCAGGTGATGTAAGCCGGCAGGATGGCCAGAACCAGGTGGCCAGGCCTGGCTGGGTTGTTCTTCTCTCTTTAAAAAAGCCTACCTAGTTCAGGGGACCGAGGTGCCCCGAGGGTGCTGTGCCTGGGTGTAGAGAGGCCCTGCCTCCCTTACAGTTGGTGGAGTCCCTTTGCCCTTGGGTTTAAATACACCATCTCACCATGCTTTTGCTCAGAGCTGGTCAAACAGCAGATTGTGTAGCCAGCGGGATGTAATGGCCACTTAGAGCAGATGTTAGAGGCAGTTGCTCGAATTGCTTCTTCCTGAACTTACCTCACTTTGGAAAGGATCATTCCTTGAAATTTCGGTTTGGAAAGCATCCTCTCCCCCATTCTGTTTGTGAGAACTTGGGCTTGCCTGCTCCAGGAAAGTGGTTTTCTGATCACTAGGTGAAACCACTTTTTAAATGTTATTAATGTGCTCTGTATTTTGTAGAAATATAAGGGGGGACCCAGAAAAGTAACCACACACGAGTCTGAGCTCCCCCACAGCAGTGGAACACCACTTTGTCCTGCCTGTGATGTATAAAAATATCCATGACTTCATCATTAAATATATGTGTGTGTGTGCTTGAGTGTGTGTGTGTGTGGGGGGGGGTTAATGCTTAGATTTTACTTCATCTTTTTTTTTTTTTTTTTAAAGCTTCCTGTTCAATTAGAATGGAAAAGGTTTTATTTATTCTGGGCCACAATGCAGGCAAAGTGAAAGTAAATCCCAAGCTTCCGGTGGCGGCACTTGAGAAACCAGAGAAACAAGACGTTGCTTTCCCAAAGGAAAGGATAAAGAATGGGAACAACTGTGTTCTTAGAGGAGGTCTGGGAGCGGGAAAGTTCTAGAGCTAGCTTATTTTGAGGAGAGCTTGCAGGAATCCATTAAAACCTGCAGATAGCATCTACTAGGTAAACAGTCGGTGTGATACCAGACTCCCTCACCAGCAGCAGCGGCAGGGCAACTGGTCACAATATCAGTGGCCCCAATAATTGCATTCTACCTCAAGTGTAAAATTCTTACCTGGGCCAGACTTAGTAATTATGCTGGCTTTTAATGAGGGCTTTTCCTTCAGAAATATGTGACGAGGGTGGCTGTGGAACTTGGTAAAATTGCATTAATCCTGAGGCATGTCTAGGAAGTAACAGATCCTGGCCTACTGGTTTCTTCCAGGCATCTTCTCCTGTGTGTATGTGTATGCGTGTATGTGTATGTGTGCATGTGTGCGCATGTGTGTGTGTGTGTGTGTGTGTGTGTGTGTGTGTGTATTTCAAGCATTCATTTGAAACTGCTTAGGTTCTTATTCATTATTTTATATAATCCAAAGGTTGTTTTATTATTAGATAGATTGAGTAATGATGAACTTAGAAATACAGAGCAGCAAATGAAAAAAAAAAGATCTTTGTAAATACACTTGACAGTTAATTGGCCTGTATTAATGAAAGGTTGAACTAAAAGAAAATAGAGCAGCCACTAATTAAATTTTTTTTCTCATTTGGAATTCATTTTATACACATTTTAGGAAGCACATACTCTGGTTCAGCGTGACACGTGTGCTTACGTGCCCATTTATATTTTCCTATCTTCACTGTGCGTCATGCACTTGCAGATCAGGGACATCTGACTGTGCCCTGTTATGTCTGTGTCCTCTCCTGTGTCTCAGAAGCCCCAGCCCGGGGTTTTTTATAACAGGTCTAGAATTGTCAGCAGAAGCCAGCGGGTCCTACGTAACTAAGCAACACACGGACCAGTCCCAACCAGCAGGCCGAAACCTCAGCTGTCTACTTGTAGAAGGGGACAGGAAGTTTTATAGGTGGCCCAGTGTCTGTAGGTCCACCTTGCTGCCACAGTCGTTTTGGCGTCCCTCTTGCCTTGCCCAGACTGTTCTTTAGGATCAGGCAGTTTCTGTGCGTGGTCCCTTCTGTGAAGTCCTGGTGATTAACATCACCCGTGCCTGGGTCCACCAGTCCAGACGCCCGCCTTCCCTTAACACGGCTGCGGTCTCACCGTGCTGACCCACAGTGCCCCTTTACAGTGCTAGAAAGGCTAAGAGTACAGGCCCTGTCAGCTCCTCCAGCTCCTCTGTTTGGTTCATGGCACAGGGTGAGATGCAGGTTGTGTTCTGAGGAATCTCACATCCTGCCTTTGCACACCCCATCCCTCAAATTCCCCCATCCTGACCCAGAGCTGGAAGGGCTGCGGATGGAGCAGAGAGCAGAGTTCCCAGTCTCCATGCTGACTGTGGATTTGTCCTTACACTGCAGTGGCTAGCTGTCTTCCTTGCCAATTCTACACTTGGCACCACTAGGTCAGCCCTCTAGCTGGGGCCAGGGCAGCTGGAAGTTGGAGGCCATTTCCCTTACCGCTGGCCTGGACAGTGACTGAGTGTTTGCTGAGTGAATGGGTGGCTGACAAGCTAGCCAGCTAGCAGGTGATTGGGCCTGCCCCCTTTGCTTGCTGGTCTGTCTTCACTGAGGTAAGATTCACCATGGAAGTGCAAGAACCGTTCACCATGTGGGGTCTTTGGTCTCCACAGAAGGCTGTTCGCAATTACGGCGAGGGCTCATGAGTCCTTCTACCAGAAGAGCAAAATCAAAAGCCAGAGAGCCCCAGACATTGGAAGCCATAGTCATAGCAAGGCTACAGCGAGGCACGCAGGGACCAGAGAGCGTGAGGCCATCGTGGATGAGATTCCTTCTGAGGGTCATGGGAGGGCTCCGACTCAGGCCAGGTTCCTCTCCCAGCTTGTGTGGTCGAGTGTGGCTGAAACTCAAGCTCTGACTCCAGTTGCTGTGCACCAGTTCCTGCAGGGCTGCAGGGAAAGCTCTTCCCAGAGAGCACAGCTGGTACCCTGCGCTCCTAGCGTGTGCACAGCTGGTACCCTGCGCTCCTAGCGTGTGCAGAGTGCCCTCTGCCCGCTGCAGGGTTTCAGCCTTTGCCTGGACCACTGGTTCCGTCTTTCCTGGTAAAGTCCAGCATGGAAAAAAGGCTGTCTCATATCTCTAGTTGCATAAAATAATTATGGACAACGAACTCCTCAATTCTGTAATATTTCCGTCTCCTTGTAAAACTATGGTACGTGGGAGATTTAGAAAATAGCATTTTACCTGATATTACTACTGTGGAAAATTTTATCTGAATCCCCCCCAGAACCTTTCTCTTCTTCTTTTCTTCTATTTCATGTGTCCCTTTATATTTTTAAAACAAACATGACAATTGTATTTGACAGGTTTTTTTCAACTCTTATTGCATTGTGAACACGAATTTCCACAATTTATCTCTTCGGGCACCCCGCCCCCCATTTTTTTTTTTTTTTTTTTTACCTTTTCCCCCTTTTTGATTGAGTATTGGTACCTCTCAAAAATCAGACTTCAAAATATTTCCGGTACCTTTCTAGTCACAGCCTGCGCAAGCACACACACACACACACACACACACACACACACACACACACACACACACACCTGACTCGCTGTGTAGCTGCTTCTGCGTCAATTTCTTGGATTGCAGGTGAGAGTGTATTGTCCTCCCCCGGCATATTTTATTAGACAAGTGTGTTTCTTCCTTTCTGAATTGGTTTTGCTTGTGGTATTTGCTCGTTTTTCTGTTGCTTTGTTCATTTGTCTTGTTGATTTCGAGAAGTTATAATAGCGGCATTACCTCATCTTTCTAGAAGATAGCTATGGATGATTCCCCGGATGGTTTGACACTGAAAAATAGTCCCTGCTGCCTTTGCTGCCTCCAGTTACTTCTAAGATGATATGGACGATACACGTTTGTTCTGGAAAAGTTTGAACACATTTAAACTGAATGAAGCTTACGTGAAATCCTACCATCCAGAAATGATCAAATATGTCTTTCTATGTGCCTGGGTTATGACTTACATGCACACTGTATGCCAGATCACGTGTTGTATGTGTACTG
Organism: Micromys minutus; assembly: GCF_963924665.1. NCBI lineage: Eukaryota > Metazoa > Chordata > Mammalia > Rodentia > Muridae > Micromys > Micromys minutus. Next base: position 67,788,477 of record NC_137977.1, on the reverse strand, counting down.
CATGCTAGACCCTGTGTTATATATGCCCTGCATGTCTTTATCACTGAGTTTTTACACCACACTTCACTGTTAAGCGTGAAGACCCAGAGCTAGGATTGTTGGAAGGTTGGATCTCTCCCAGACCCACACTTGTAAACAACTCTGTGTAATTAATAACTTGGCGAACGTCTCGTCATTTTCTTGATAAATTTCTACAATTAAAACCTGTCAGGTCAAAGGTATTAAATGCTTTAAATTATTTTAGTAGCTTTATTGCCAACCGGCCTCCCTACTTAACACAGGTTTTTGTGGGTTGTGAAATTTTATTTTTCAATGTACTAAATTGTTTTTATGTGACTTGAATGGCCCTTGTTTGTGTAGTTTCTACCTTCGAAGGAACACTTAACCCTCTTTCTAGTTCTCACGATTATTTCAAGGCTCAGATTTATTTTCTTGGGTTGATTTGTTTATTTTTGCACCTAAGCATCTGATGACTGTGGATTTAGTGCTGGTGCATGTTGTGAGATTGGCATGTGACTATCATTTTTCAGAAGGAGTTTTTCTAATGCCAGTTTTAAAAAGTCTGTTTTTTCCTGCATTGACTTTTAAATGCTAATCTCAATATAAACTAAATTCCTACTGGGGGGTGTTCTCTGTTTCCAGCCTGTATTCCCCTGCTGGAATTATTATGGCCTTATGTTATATTTTAGATGGCCTCAGGCGTCCTGTCCCCATGACCATTGGTCGTTTTGTGTATCTTTTGTTTATATGTATTAGGTGAGCCATGGAATTATTTGTCAGCTTAAAATAGTACTTTAGGTGGTTTTATTGGACTGGTATTACATTAACAAATGAATTCAAAATTACCTGGCATGCCTATAATAAACCTTCTAGTCCTAAAAGTAAAATGGATATATTTTCAAATTTATTCAAGGGTTGTTTTATTTGCTGTTTCCTGGCCCTCGGTTATTTATTGTGATATTTCTCTTTATGAATGGAGATGCTTTTCTGTAGTATTTTTAGCTAGTTATTATTGCCGTGATACTGTGCTGTTGGATTTTGTTTTCTTCCTAATTAGCTCCTATATTAATGGAGGCTCCTGTTTGTCTTTGTGTATGATACTACAATCTAGGTTTTCTTACTTTTTTTTAAATGGCCTAATGTAGTGGCTTATTCTATTCTGAGAAAACATGGGAGTTTTCCAACATTTGTGAAAATCAGTGACAAATGGATTTTTAGGAAAAAAGAATTCATTAGTGTCTTTCTGTTGATGATGGTGTCTCAAAATGTCTTCTTTGATGCAAAAGTCCACAAATGCCCACCTAGGAGGCATGACTAAGAGGTAGGCATCTGTGTGGTGTCAGGGCAGGGGCTCTCCTGCCTGGTCTGGGAACAGTGGGTCACAGGAAATGAGGACCCTCACCTGGTTTGTAAGCCCCGAGTGTCTAGAAAGTGAAAGTTTCCAGAGTGTGCTGGCAGGAAGAAGGACTCAGACATCACAGGCGCATTTGAATATAAAAGGTGCCCACCTGATAGGGGTTTGAGGCTGATTGTCACAGGAAGCATTAATAATGAAATCCTCGGGTTCGCTCAGCCTTCAGGGTTAGGGATGCCTCTGCTGTTTGCCTCCGCTGAGCGTCACTTTATAAATACTCACGGTTTTCAGTAAGTCAGCATTATCTGGTGGCAGTGAATAAATCTTTAAAAACTTGGGGAATCATAGCCGTTTGTATTCTGGGCCTTTATTTTCATGGCATGTGTCTAGTCCCTGGTGAGGGCTCAGGGCCTTCTTTTGTCCCAGGGCCTGAGGGGTTTGTGTTCATGTCTACTGCAATACCAATATGCCTGGGGTAATTTCTTTTAATCATCTTTCACCGACTATAAAATAATTTACCTCATCTTATTCTCTCTCTCTCTCCGTTGTACATGTTCATGTCTGTGTTTATGCATGTGTGGGTATAGGTGCATGTGACCGTATGTGTCTTTGCAAATAGAGGCCAGAGGTTGATAGCGACTGCTTGCCACCTTCCTTTTAAAACATGGTCTCTCATCGGACCTGCAGCCCGGACCGCTGGCCAGCGCGCGTGTGCGCTGCAAGCACTCAGCCGACAGACCGGCTCTTTTTTTTTTTTTTTTTTTTTTTTTGCTTTTGTTTTTAAAGTGAGAATTCCACCTTGGTGCCTTCCATGATGTGCCGCAGTCCAGGAGGGGAAGCAGATGAGCTGACAGAGACATTTCTGTTCTGCTGGTAGCAGTGCAGTGTGTGTCTCTGACCTGCCTGTTCCCTGTCTGCACAGGGGCTCGGGGATAACAGAATGCTGTAATACATTAATAAGCAAATGCACTTTTGAAACGTAGTAAGACGTCAGGAATATATAAAGGCAGTAATTACCATCTGTGTCTCGCAAAACAGAGCTCAGAATCAGAGGTGAGGTGTTGGGAGGCGATGTGCTGAGGGGTTGGATTCCCCGCGGTTCTCACCGGCCATTCGGATCTGGTTTCCTGTTGCACTTGATTGTAATATCCATGCTATCTGCTCTCAGGTCTAGCAGATTGAAGGTTGTAAGACTGAGGTTGTCGGGAATGGTGCCCAGTAACTGAGAAATGAGGAGATGGTGGAACAGACACCGAGCAGGAGACAAAAGGAGGGAAGGAGTAGGCAGTAAGGAAGACACGTTGGGCGAGATCTTCGCCTTAGGTGCCAATCACTCGCTCTCCTAAGTTTTATTTCTGGTTTCTGGAGGACTTACTTTGTACTCAACATGGTTTCAAAGAAACCAAAACCCCAAAACCAAAACCCTCACAACAAATCCAGATACATTACATATAAATTTTCTAGTACCTACATTCCTAATATGTACGTAAAGCTTCGGTGTAAAAGGGACACCTCATTATTCAGGATGCACCCCTCCCGGTGATCTCTACCTGGGCTCTGTTAGTTGTACTTTGAGGTGTGCCTTCAAGAAGTGACCATATAAATCCCCTCCTGTATTTTATAGCGACTTTTCCCATGTCATTTCCTGTGGCCAAGCGCACCTTCTGCATCTGTTTTAGTGTGCGTCCATTTGGAGTGCCGTTGGCTAGAAGTGTGTGGTTTTGCTCTCCGCTTCTGCGTGTTCTTCTCTCTCCGGTCTGGGTGCTCCTCCTCACGCAGCCCTCAGAAGTGGTTAGTGCCCAGTGGGCTATTTCCACACACGCCCTGCTTAGTCCGCATCTACCCATTCACTGCTGGCTGGCATCCCCATAGTGCTGTGGAGGCAGAGCTCTTCCATGCCCGGCTGAGCTGGGACAGTTTCACAAACCCCTGGGGATTTGGTTCACATGGAATACTGGCCAAGGTAAGAATGCAGCACTTGAGTGAGGAAAGACTGAACAGACTTTATATAAGCACAAGAGTATTTCCATAGGTGCAGGCATTCCAGAGTGTGTGTGTGTGTGTGTGTGTGTGTGTGTGTGTGTGTGTGTATACATATATATATATATATATATATATATATATATATATATATATATATATATGCTAAGCTAGTCTATTACTCCAACCTGCTAGCATAGCTGGAGATGTGATGTAAGCCAACTGTGATGTCTTAATATGCCCTTATTTTATACTTAATGCATACTATTATATCTAATAATGGTGTAGGTATTAGGGGGAAATGTCACTTGTATGTTTTAATAGTTATGTGCTTTTCTTAATTGTTAAAAACATACATTTAAAATACACATTTTATACAAGGCTCCCGGTTAGCTGCAGAGTGATTGGCAGTTGGCGGCAGCAGGTGAAAATAGAACACAACAGAATACTTAAAGATTTATTTACTTTTATTTAATAAGTACACTGCAGCTGTCATCAGACACACCAGAAGAGGGCATCAGATCTCATTACAGATGGTTGTGAGCCACCATGTGGTTGCTGGGAATTGAACTCAGGACCTCTGGAAGAGCAGTCAGTGTGCTAACCACTGAGCAATCTCTACATCCCCATAATGGAGTAAAAAGGAGGTAAAAATAGGACAGAAAATTGGGAGGGGATGGGGTGAGAGGTGGAGTCTAGGGGATTTGATCAGGGAACTAGGGGATGGGTGGGAGTATAATGTATACATGTATGACATTTATACACATATAATCACATTTAAATATAAAATTTATGTTTAGATTTAGCATACATGATAGAGATGAGCCCAATTTTTAGCATCTCCATCAATGCACTTACGTAAATTACCGACCACTAGTTTCCAAAGCAAAGGAGAAGAAATGGACCAGTTCTCTGCCTGGCCATTTTACTTCTCATACTCTGGAGGAGGAGGCCGGAGTAATGAAGAAAAATAACATTTGTACTTACGTCCTAGAAGAATGTCATAAGAACTATTTATTGCTCACAAAAGAAATTAAATTACTTAACGAAGGTGAATTATTAACTTAATTCATTAGGAATTTAATTTGGGAGCTATTTTCCAAGGGATACCGGCCAAGGCAAGAATGCGGCACTTTGGTGCAGAAAGGCGCTCAGAGGAATTTACCTAAGCACACAAGCCTTATTTCCACAGATGCAGGTATTTCTCTGCTTCATAGAAAAACAGTGTTGTAGAAAAGACAATCGTACGGGCCGTCGATAGAGGGGACATGGTTTCTTCGGAAGAACAAGAGGGGGAGTGGAGAGATGTCTTGCTATCCACACGCTTGAGTTAGAGATAATGGTGAAAGCCAGACTAAGAAGAACTCACTGCCACCCTCTGGAGATCTGCGCAGAACTGTGGGAGGGAAAACGTTCCCGTTCCTTCTTGCAGTAAACACCTTTTCTGTTTGGAGTTTCCTAGTTTAGAAGGTCCATGATCTCACACAATTGTATACTTGTATCCGGGTTAGTCCCAAAGCAACACGTGCATCCACAGGTAACCGGGTGGCTTGGGGCAGTTTTTTTTTTTTTTTTTTTTTTTTTTTATGTTTGAAATGAAGACTTTGGTTTTCATCTTGAAGCTGTGTTATTTCAGAAGAAGTATTTCTACTCATGACAGACTTATGGGGAAATGCCGTAGCTTTTAAATACCCAGATAACTTGATGTTATTGCCTATGTATCCAAAAGCAGCAATGATGTATATTTATTGTCCTGAGGATATATGTGAGGGACACTGCTGGGCCTGCATCCCTGAAGCTCAGGCCCTCGTTGCTATTGGCTGCAGCTTTAAAGAAGACAGTTAAAAAGCTTATCAAATTGATCTTCAGTTGGGAGATCATTAATGAACTGGCCTTCTTCACTGACGGACCACTCAAGGCCACAGATAGCATGTGACTTCCTTCCTACGGCAGTAACTCATTTGAAACATTTACCAAAAACCTTAATACATACAGAAGATGCTAAACTATTTTAAAGCGATGGGTCCTTTTTATTGCCGCGATAAAACCATGTCTCTTCTTGTCGTGTGCCAAAGAGAAACATGCGATTCTGCTCAGTTTCACAATCTTGGCTTGGGCGAGGTGGGGGAAGGGCAAGAGTGGGCTGGGAATAATGGGGAGGCTTGAGAGAGCACAGCTTCCTATGAGGAAATGTAGTAAGAGTCATTCATTATCTGAGGATACTGTGTCAATTACTAAGTTAAAAGATCTTCATTTCTAAAAAAGAAAAAAAAATGGTAATCTATCGCTCAAGAAGCCTGGTGTCAGGGATGCTGCAGTCGGTAAAATGCTTACTGTACAAGTGCGAAGCTTGATCCTCGCAGCTCGTGAAAACTGTTGCACATAATGCCATATGCTTGTGATCCCAGCACCGAGAAGGCAGAGACAGGAGGATTCCAGGGTTTACTATCCACCCAGCCTGGACTAAATCAGGGAGATATAGGCCAGTGTAAGATCCTGTCTCAAAACAAAATCAAGGGGAATGACAACCCGAGAGAGAGCACTCAGGGTTGACCTCTGACCTCCAGACTCACACCCATACACACACATCCGTGCATGCACGCACACCTGGAGTTTGACGCTAGGAAGACAAGATGTCCCCCTGAAGCAAACTCTTTAGTAAACTCTTTGGTCTCTGGCATCTGTTTGGGATACAATGTGTCAGTGTATCCTGGTCCTGTTGTACCTATGTTCCTTGGTACACTGAAGTGACACCCCCACTTTTATCCATGTCAGGCCTAGGACCTTCCTAGCTGTGGCTGGAATCTCACATGCATCATCTTTCACCTGTAAGAGGGCAGAGTTGTGAGGACTCAGACATGAGAGAATTTGATGCTGATGGCCATGCTTTCTGGGGGCTGGGACTGCAGGCATGTGCCTCACAGTGTGCACTTTTAATTTCCGAAGGCTTAGTCCATGTTTCCTTTCCGATTGTGTAAAACGCCCAGGTTCTGTGTGAGCCCTGTGTGAGGACTTCACGCCTGCTCTGTGTTTGGTTGGCTGCTGCCATCAGCTTCTTGCTTCCAGCTCTTCTCCCCAGGCAAAGTCCTGAATGTTGACTACGTGAGGGAATGAAGGAAGGGATGTGGTGAGGAGCAGCCCCAGGATTCCTCTGTGCCCCCATCCAGCTCCAGAAGCCCCTCATGTTCCTCGGCCAGTGCCCACTAGTCGATAAAGTCATTGTAACAGCAAACAGTATTGTCACAGAGACAAGACAGGAGTCCAGTCTGCTTTGTGTTTTTCTGTCATTTGGCCTGTCACTCCAGGAAAATCCTTGTAGCATTTTGCCTCCTGTCAAGTAAGCAGAGGGTTTCCTTCTTACAGCCTACGTCTAAGTCCCATGAAGGAAAATAAAAAGGCTACACATTCTACTCGAACTCCAAGCAGCAGGGGCCTGGGGCCGAAGAGGTCACACTCAGGCCATAGGTGCGGGATCAGCAGACAGTCTGTGAAACTACACTGCTTCCCCTTGCCTTTCCCAGCTTCCTCTCTGAGTCAGAGAGATGCGGGTGGGTGTACGCACACTTTTGAGCGGTGGTGGTGGGTGGTTTGGGGCAAGGATGACTGGTTCCCAACTCCTCACTGCATTCTTCTAGGAGTACATGGTTAGAGGCATCTTCACCTGGCATTCTGCCTGGCACTGGCCTGCAACAGTGCCCTCACTGCGTGTTGGGGTGCCAGCCATAGCTGTAGCCCACAGCCCTGATGGACGGTGTGCCAAGAGAAATGGACTTCCCAGATGAAAAGGACCCAAGGGAAGGAGCTGTTTTTATAGCACCCCTCTCCCCATTCAAGGGCAGCGAGGGCTAAAACCCAACAGTAGTGGGAAGTCCTCTCCCCTGGCTGTCCAGTGTTTCCCCTCCGCTGACACTGAAGTTTTCCGCTCCCTTCCAAGGTTGTGTCACTGGAGGACCAGGCTAGCTAGGCTGCAGCATCCCAGTCACTGGAGGACCAGGAGAGCAGAGGATTGTGTCAATCAGCTTGGGTGGCTGAGGATGTTCTCCTATTCACATGACGCATCCACATCTACGTAAACTTCAGGACATGCCTATAGAGGGACACAGTGGATGTGGGCATACCTGCCATGCTGCTGACTTCCTGTATCACGGTGAGGGGTGTGGCAGTTTACACACACTCTGGTTCTTGAAAGCATATGGGAAGCATGCGGCCTCCCTTCTGCAACATGTTACTGCCAATGTCCAATCTCAAGGAAGCATGGAAGTCCACTCAGAAGGGGAGATCATGCGTGTTGGCACCCTACTGCCTACGTCGCAGCTGGGTGGAGAAAGGGAACGAGAGCAGACCGAGAAACATGTGGCGTGTGAGCAAGAACTGTTGACTCGCCGATCATATACACTGCGAGCAAGGGTCCAGACGTGGCTGGCTGGTGGCAGCCGGGTTGTCACAATCCAGGTCTTCTACAGTGACTCTTGTTAAGGACAGGAGAGTCATCTCCAGAAACGGATTCTCCGGAAAGGCCGGGCGTCTTGTTGCTCACATGCAGCCTGAACTGCACTTACTACCATCAACCAACAGCAGAGGACCCAGGCAGAGCTGCTTCCCCTGAGAGAGGTTGCTCTAGATACTGGGCCTGTGCTGGCTCCTGTCGAGGCTTCTGATTGCTCCTGTCCTTGTTAAAACAGTTCCTTTTTTGTAGCTGTGCAGTGTTGCAGCCCTTACTGTGACTGACAAGAGGAAGGTGAATGTCATATGTCCCTGAGCTTGGAATGCTTAGCTAAAGAGAAGACTCACCTTAGGGACTTCAAGCCTAATACAAGGTTCAAGTATTTGTTATTAGTATGTGAGGGTGGGGAAGAGGTACACACAAAGAGAAAGAGAGAACACGCTACATTTATGTCACAGTTCGCATGTACGGGCCCAGGGACAAGCTTGGGGAATTGGTTCTCTCTTACCGCTGTGGGATCTGGGAGCTGAACTGGAGTCATTTAGCTGGAGCAGCAAGGATCAGCGTTGACATAGGAGTGCGTGTGAATTTGTACCCACAGAGCTTCACAGGCTGACTTGAAGGCGAGCTGGTGGCTGCCATGGGGTCAAGTGCATGAAGTCAGGCTACAGTGCAATCCACATCCTAGGACCTTGGTCCAGGTGTTCTCCATTGGAGGTGTGGGGGGCAGGCTGTGCCTGGTGTGGCTTCCCAGGGTAGGGTGGGGTCAAGTTTCTAAGATGTGCTCAGAAAACATTCCTTAGTCCCCCATGAGATACACAGAAGGTTCTGGCCACCATCAACATTCTAGAAGTTCTCTCTCTCTCTCTCTCTCTCTCTCTCTCTCTCTCTCTCTCTCTCTCCCTCCCTCCCTCCCTCCCTCTCCCTCTCCCTCTCCCTCTCCCTCTCCCTCTCCCTCTCCCTCTCCCTCCCCCCCCCTCTCTCTCTCGTTTCCAGGAGCATACAATCAAAATGTCATGACAGACACAAGCAAGTGGGATCTGTGCAGGACTGTGCAGTGTGGCAGTGTGTGACAGACAGTCATATGTGCTTTCTCTATTCTCTCTTTCATGGATTCATCAAACGTTTGCCTGGCACACACCAAGCTGTGAGCGGCGCTCTGCAGGCACCGGCTGATAGACTGGGGGCATCAGGTTTAGGCATATGATTCCGAAAGACTGACTGTGTGTTCCTGGACTGAAACTATCATGTATCCTGTTAAACCTGAGCAATTGTTACTTTCCATCTTTAAAATGAATTTGATATCTGTCTGTCTGTCTGTCTGTCTGTCTATCTATCTATCTATCTATCTATCTATCTATCTATCTATCCATCCATCCATCCATCCATCCATCCATCCATCTGCCTCATGATTGGCGTTTCTTTTCATTTTTTTTTTTTTTTACCACCAGATGAAAGTGTGCCATCTCCACACTGAGGTGGGTCTCCTGTGCTTGCTGTACACCTTCCCCAAGTCCTGGTGTCTATGTGAGCACCATTCCTACCCTCCTCTGGCTTCTCAAACCCAGGAGTGCCTCTCAGGCAGCCCCAGAGCCCCATAAACTGCCTTCCAACATGCCCACCTCTTTCCCTCTGTCAGATTTCTGCTGTGTGGAGTTCCACTTTGTCCGCAGTGTGCTGGCAACCCTGACTCCTTGGTGTTTTTCTTGCTTCGTGCCTGGCATGACACTTGTTCAAGGGGCTGAAGGACACTTTGAGGTTGCTGGGGGGTCTCTAAGCCCACGGGTCTCATCTGGTTCTTTAACTAGGAACAGAGACTCTGCTGTGTGCAGGCCTCACTGGGTGAACTCCAGCCACGTCTGCCCTGCAGTTAGAAACAAAACTCTCTTCGCGCTTGCGCTTTTCTCAGCACCACTGCCACCTTCATGGCGATATGTTGTATTCCGGGAAGGCGTGTTTAGGATGCGGTTTCATTAACTGTTACAATTAAACTGTCACCTGTGCTCAAAGCTGTTTTAAAAAATAAAGGCTATGGAATCATTTGCCAGGACTATAATCTATCTACTAACATGATTTCTCTGGTAAAATCAGGTCCCAACTTTTATCTCTGACTTAGCCATGTGATCACGCTCCACCTGCATTTCTGCCCTTTTCTTTTTAACTGTCTTAATACTCTTCAGACTTCTTGGTTCTTAAAAGGAGGCACACTTTCATTTGGTGGTACATAGCAGTATAAGTGAGTTATCAATAATCAATACATTCTGTGACACCACACTGTGTATTTTAGAAGCCCCTTTCTTACATGCAAATAGCACCGTGCCTAATCCTTCACACCATTAGATTAATTTAAATCCGTGTTTATCAGTTAAGGAAATGGCTGGCTCTAGTAAGTGTGCCAGGAGAAAACAACCGTGTCCAATATGTCTGTGTTTCTTACTTCCATCTTGGCAATTAGAGCATAGAGATTTTGGTTTCTGTTATTCTCCGTGTAAGTATCAACGGTTTATACAGATACAGTAACTCAGTGGGAAGGAAAAGCAGGTTTTTTCCTGAGCCGATTTACATATGTACAGCCGATCTAGCTGTGCCTTTTTAAAATTTTTTTAATGGCATTGAGAAAACAAAATGACCCTTTAACCAGGTTTTTTGGTCCTGTATTTTGTATGTGGAGGGGAGCGGTCTGCAGAGGAAGAGAGGGGCAGTTGTTGATTTATACCATGACTCCAGCTACCGTCTGGAACCAGGATGCTTTTGAGCTGTAATTGTATCTTTGCTCAAGGTTACAGTAGTTATCGACGTTAAATTCCATTGTCAGCCCCTTAGGTCTGGAGGAGGAAGCCAAAGACACTGACCGTACAATAGCCCAAAGTATCCTTTGTGTTTCTTCTCTCCTGCGGAACACAGCGTTTTATAGACTGGCGAGCTTGCTTCACAAGGTTAGGCCACACTGCTCATTTATAAAATTATAGTATCATCCTGACAGAGATACGTTACAATTTTACCTAGCTGGTTATCCGCTTAAAGTCCCTGGGTTTTGTTATGATTATTTTCCAAAAAGAAATTGAAAACAAAATGTCATCCGGTAAATATGTATGCGGATAGCAGAGATCGGAAACGGATAGTTTACCCTTAACAGGAGCGGTAAAACACAGGACTGAAGCTTTCAGCCGGCTTCTATCAAAATAATTATCTTAGCAATTATCTCTGCTGCTCCGTTAACTTTTGCATTCGGATGGTGTTTCCCTGCCTTTGTGCTCATCAGCCTGCTTAGAGTTCGCCCAGCAGCTATTAGACTGACAGATTTTTTTCTCCCTTTTAGTATAGAGAGATGGAGAAGAAAGGGGAAGGGCTATTTAAAGGGGACTGCACTCTGATACACAGGTAGTTAGCAAATTACCCTGAGATCAAGGTGGCTGACTAACGTGGGCTCTTTGGCAGGGTCTTCCGGAGGCTAATTAGAGGTACAGCCACCACCTACTGTCAAGGAAAACAGCATTTCTGAGATGTAACCCCATGGACATGAGTCAGAAGATGTGTGCTTAAGTCCTGTGAGAAAGTTTCATTTTTAAACTTTAGATGCATATCTGTGTTTTCTTTTGCTTTATTTAAAATAGAGGGGAAGGGGACTTCTATAAACACACATGCACGCGCGCGAGCACGCGCACACACACACACACACACACACACACGTGGAGGTCAGAGGTCAACCTTGGCTGTTGTTCCTAAGGCACTGTTAACCTTTTTGAGACACTGAGATTCTGCAGCTCTCTGGTTGGGACAGGATGGCTGGCCTGTGAGTGCCCCCTGGGACTCTGCCTGTCTCTGCTTCTCTCTCCAGCTCTGGGATAACCCGTGAGCACCACCAGGCCTGCCTTTTCACACAGATGCTGAGGCTTAAAGTCAGGTTGAAATGCTGGTAAGGAAAACACGAGATTGAACTATCAACCTGGCTGTTTCTCTCGCTCTGTAACGAGTTTAACCAGAGCTGTGCATTCATAGAAAAGGAGTCTTCTGATTTCTCAAAAAAGTTCAGTCCACAAGAGAAGTACTAGTTAAAGGTTCATTTCCTGCTGATATGGGTATATTAAACATGCTACTGTTTCAGAATAATTTAATGGAGTGGTTTTGCCTGTGGCATGCGTTTGCATCTTGGACCATAGCAGTGCTGCTTGGAAAAGAGACTAAATTGACCCTGACCTTTCAAATATCACCTATGATTTTAAAGCACTTATGTTGTGTGTGTGTATGTGTATGCATGCATGTGTATGCACTTGTGTGAGAGTTTATGTGGGTGTGGGTTTGCATATGTGTATGAGTGTGTATGTGTGATTATGTGTGTGTGTGTATATATGTGTGTGTGCATGTGTGGGATTATGCATGTATGTGCACATGTGTGTTTATATATATGGGTGTATATACATGTGTGTACATATGCATGCATGTGCACATGTGTATATTTATATGTGTGCATACATGTGTGTGCGTGTGTGTTCGTGTGTATACATATGCATGTGTCCACACATGTGTGTTTATGTGTGTGTTGCATGTGTGTTTGAGTGTGGTGTGTGTGTGTAGAAATTTGATTTTTTACTGGCCTTGCTTTTTTGAAGTTCACCACTGATGTCAGATCCTGTGTCTTCTTCATGTGTATGCATGGGATCCAGACAAAGTTACTTTTGAAAAAGTCTGCTCCCTCTGCTGTCCTGTCTCATTTGGGCTGTGTCCTGACATTGTTTGAAGCTAACATGAAGTGCACTGCCTGTCTGACCCATGTGAACAGCCCATTATCATAATTTCGCTGTCGTATGACCACCGAGTTAATGTACTTACAAATGACAGAGAAAGTGTGTTACATGACCTCAGGGTTTTCAAAAATTAAATGACGTCTTAGGTCGTATTTCAAAGAGTAGCTAAGGAGAATGGTTTTCTTTCCTACATGAAGTGTCACTGTTCGTGGCAACAGGATATTGTATTTCTTTTTTATTACATAAAAATGTGAAGCTTTTAAATTCCTAGATTTCCACATAAAATTTAATATCGGGGTAAGGAATGATATATCAGCGGGTAAATCTGTTCTCTGATCACAGCCCCTTACTCTAGACTAGACCTCTTCCTACTCAGGACTGTGGGAAGACTCTGTAACTGTTGCCTGATGATGAATTTCGTCTTTCCTCCCTGTATACAGCTCATGAATTCCCACCTAAAAGGCAGTAAAGCACTTGTATTTACTGAATAACTTGCCAGGACAGCTCAACTATAGATGCTTTTCCTGCTGTGTTTCAGGACTATCTTTTGTTGCTTTTCTCGTGTGTATATTTGTGCGTGTCCATATGTGTGCAGGTTTGTGAGTGTTTGGGGAGGTCAGAGGTCAGCCTCAGGTGTCATTCCTCAGGAGCAGCTGCATTGGTGGACACGTGAGCCCCGCGACTGCCTTTGTACCTTTGTAGCCTCCTGCACGCACGATACTCTAATTTGCCATTACTGTTTGTTTCTTACAAGCTTTAGGGGAGCAAACTCAGGTCCTGGTACTTTTGTGGATGGGAGCATCTCCTTCATCCCCACTTTTTGCTTTAAACTGCATTGCTTCAAAGTCCGTGTCTGAACCGAGTCAGCCCCCTGAATCTAGTGGCTGATGGTGGGTGGCAGCCAAAACTCAGGCTTCACAGTTGACTAGTCACACAGTTGAGGGAACCAGCTACCGGCCATGATGTGTGCAAGCGGGTGTCCTCCAGAGCCAGGGTCTCCTGGTCTTCATATTTACCTGTTGAGATTGACCTACCCATCTGTTCTGGAATTTTCTGTGTGGTTCAAGAATATGGTATTAAATAGAAGCTCTTTGGGGAAGAGAACAACGAGAGTTCAGCATAATGCGTTGATCTCTAGCTCTTGATGATATTAGTCTTCTGTGATAAGAATACAATGGTCTGGGAAGGAGGCAGTTGCAGACCATGCTGACCTGCTTGCTGACTGGCATAAAAACTGTACTTATCACCATGGCCTTCCTGACACATGGGTGAGTGTCGGCTGAGCAGACAACACCGACATGTGATATTCTTAGAAAATCAAAACCCAGGACAGACCCGGGACAACTTACACTTTCCTTAGGCCTCTCCCTGGGCACTGCAGTTGAAGGAACTCATCAGAAGCACCATATTGGTTCCCAAGATGCACTGGTAGACGTGTGGATTCCTGATAAGGAACTCCCTGTGAGTCTTTTTGATACAATTTGCAACCTTACGAATGCCATCTTTTTGGGAAGTTCTGGCTGCTATTGACATGACAAATATTATTTAAAGTTACTGCAATTTGTTGAAGCTTCTAAATTTAATCCACACTTCATTGTGTACTAAAATTAAATTGCAGGGGAAAAAGACATAGTTGCAGTATGTGTTTAGAGATGACTTAATATAACAGAGGAAAAAAAAATAACCCAAATAATTGGGACAGTCAAAGAATTTTTCTGACATAGCCTAAAAGTTTTTCTTTCTCCTGTAGACGCAGTGGTTCTGGAATAGTTCTAATTCCTTGATTTAAACAGACACAAATTGCAGGAATCTTTTTTTTGTCCCTGGAAATGAATGCATGCCACGATTACAAAATGTATGCCTGAGGGGAGTCTTGCTGTGCAGCTGACCTCTAGCCACAGTCCTGCAAAGGCGACACCAAAGCTGCCTTCTGAATAAGAGAAGTGTACGAGGGCCAAGCAGTGCCTCACAGACAAGGCAAGGCCATAGAACCAGGCAGGCGCTGTGCTGTCTTACTGTAGGGCACTGAGGCCAACATCGCACCACTTTGATGCTTAAAGGCCAGGGTCCCTGGGAGGCAGAGGAGAGATGGGACTCAAGAAGCTGGACTGTTTGGTCCCTGCCCCAAGGCAAAACAACGAGAGCCTGTTTCAGTGGGCCTGACAGGCGTCGTGAGCAAGGGGCCGGAGTTTCTGACTGTAGCACAGGTGTGTCCGGTGGAAGCTAGCTCCTTAGAAAGCAATTGAGGGGTTTGTGTGCGTGTTTAGTTCCGAGGAAGGAGTTCTTACGTAGGGCAGGGATGGAGATTGTTTTGAATTTGTGCAATAATAAAATGGGGTATTCTAAAACAATAGAAACAGCATCCAGCTTGATTGTCAGATCGTCTTGCAGACATAGGGCAGACAAGATTGTGCCCCATGACATCACTTCTAAATGAATCTCAGGAACAAGGTCGGAACCCTCCCCCCAGTTGGCCTCTTAAGAAGTGGTGGGTACAGCAGGGTTATTAGTACCATAAATCGCTTCGCTGTCAGTCAAATGCTGAGAGACATGGGACATGATAGGGGCCATTTTGATGACAGAGTATAAATCACCAAAGATTAAATTATTAGATAATTTGGAAACTTAACCGTTTGCATTTTACACTTCCAATTGTTTTGCTGACTTGCACTTCTCTTGGCTGTCCGGGGTTTTATTAAGTGTCTTTAAGACATCTATCACCTCCTTCCTCTTCATTTTCCAATGGGCAAATTTTCCCAGGAAGGAGAGTCGCAATACTGATGCCTGCAGTCGCTGCTCCAAAAGAGATTGCTGCATTTCCATTGACATGCAGTGCATTACCATAATTGGCTTTTCTACATGATGGGAGACAGGAAATAATAATGTCATTTTATTTACAGCCAGAGTGTCGCTTTATGAGACTTCTCCAAGTTTCTGCCATGCTGTGTAGGTCAAATGACATCTTTTGATCAGTCCTGTCCAAAGACATCAAAGCTGAGTGGCATGTAATGGAGACCTAGTGACAAACCAAATCTAGAGAAGAAATAAGACTGCCAGTTTCCCATTAAACAGCCTGCTAAACAGCACAGCTTCCCCGCGTCGGCTACGAGACCACTCTGACCACCTAAATCAGGAGAATGAAAGAAGGCTGGATTGGACATTAGTACCGCAAATGACTGCCGCCGATTGCCACGACTTGCCTCCCCTCCTCCCCCCCAAAAAATCAGCAAGCAAACCATGCGAGTTACAGCGCGGCTGCTCCGAGCCCCTTCATTTCTCTCCTGCCACTTGCTGGTTTTCTGATCTGGTTTATTTAGGTTTGACATCAGCCAAATGGTGTAGCAGGCGATCTCTGACAGATATTCCTACTGATTTAACGGGAGGCACATCTCAGGAAAGATGGATCTTCTGAGACAAGATTTCAGAGTGGTTGTTTTTTCCGTTTCCACCCCATTTTCCTCCTTTATGATTCCGCTTGATGTGTTGTTCCTATTCGCAGTCAAATCATTAGGGCCGTCAGAACTTTGGCAGAACCGTGTTTGATTGACGGCCAGGAGGTTTCGCGTTGACAGATACAGGTGCTAGCTGGCCAGCACGTGGAAGCCTTTTTTTTTTTTTTTTTTTTTTTGTTTTTTGTTTTTTTTTTTTTAAAACAAGTGTTTTATAGTAAGGATTGGTAAGAGAAGTTTCTCCACTGTGGTTCAGAAAGGTTCTTCATTGCATGTGCGTGAAGGAAACAACATGCATTTATCTGTGTCCGTTTGCTCTGAATTCAGTCACCGTCCCCTCTCTCTTTAATTTGCTCTTCTGGCCACCAACTCGGAAGCATCTGTTGTGTTCCAGGCACCATGCTAGCTGCCAAGATCTGCCAAGGTGTTGTTCGGTGCTCAGGGAGACCCTTTATGGACTCAGGGCACCTCATGCCACCATAGAGGAGCTATGGGAGGCCATCTCCATAGGGAGGGTCCTGGCAGGATCCTCTTCAACCGGAAGCAGATGCAGAGCAGAGGGACCCCCACAGAAGGAAACTGGGTTGACGTGGTCAGGAGGAGATTTGTTTCTGTTCTCTCTCTCTCTCTCTCTCTCTCTCTCTCTCTCTCTCTCTCTCTGTGTGTGTGTGTGTGTGTGTGTGTGTGTGTGTGTGAGCATACCTGTGAGCATATGTGTACACACACGGAAGCTCTGACTGGCCAGACAGCCCCAGGGATCCTCCATGTTCCTTTCCCCAGCATTTGATGACAAGCATAACTACCTTTGGTATGGCTCCTGGGTTGGACTTGAGTCCTCCTGCCTGTGTGGCTTTACTGACAGAACTTTGTACTCAGCCACGCCCCCTTCTCGGGTGAGTGCAGTGTACATCGAATAACATCATGGCAACAGGGCGAGCTCTCTACACAGACATGAACAGCCCTACGGCATCAGGCACCTGTCACCAGAACGTTCTTAGGTCTTTTCTGGAGCGTACTGACCTGTTTTGGGCCTGACGGTATCTGGCCAGATGTGGCTGAAACAGTCCCATGGACTCTGCAGGAGCCTGTAAGTGGCAGGCCTCCAAGTGTCCTTCTCTGCAGCCTACGATAACCAGAACTGAAGCTTGTCGGCAGGGCTGCCTAGGACCAGTGCTGCTGACCTGCCTCTGTGGAGAAAAGACCTTCCTTTACACTCTGTGTTCACCCCAGAACTCTTGCTGCTATTGGTGGAAAATACTGCTTAGCAACAACATCAAGAGCCCAGGTTGAGAACAGGTTCCTTAGGAGTGTTCTTTGTGTCTCTTTGGCTGTATGGAACTCATTTATCTTCTGTGCCTCAGTTTCCCTACCTGGCAATAGGTAGGATGACCATAGGAGTGTGATTTCAAGGCATAGAGAAGTAGTAAGGAGTGCTTGGCACTTGGCCCAAAGTATAGGCTCAGGAAAATCCCTCTGCCATGTAATCGTCCCATGCCACACATGCTAGTGAGATGCCCCACGGGTGTGCAGTGACGATGCTGTGTCAGTCATTCTCCAGATAACTGCTTCCAGCCTGGGAGGAAATGCTGGGGCTGTCAGTAGTGGGTTTCCACTCAGTGTCTGTGTGTGTGTGTGTCTGTGTCTGTGTGTGTGTCTGTGTGTGTGTCTGTGTGTGTGTGTGTGTCTGTGTGTGTGTGTCTGTGTGTGTGCGTGCCAGTCCTGTGGGACCTGTTTCCTGCATCTCACACCTTTGCTGACTTGTGTTTGGGAGCCCACTCGTGCCCTGCTGTTTAGATCTTTGAGCACGCGCTTTCTCTCTTTCTGCCGGAGAATACCATCTTGTACTCTCTTCATTGATTTGATCACACTCAGCCTTTCCTTCTGATGGTTTCATGGGCAGAACCAATGGAGGCAGAAGGGAGGGGACATGGAGACAGAGCATTAGATGGTGGGACCCACGGGTCTTAGGAGGACTTTCCTGTATGAACAGAAAGAATGTAACTTGTCAGTTTGTTACACTCCACAAATGAAGCTTTCAGTTTAGAGCCTTCCTAGAATTTCCATCCCAGCACCTAGAACCGTTTTAAGCATATTGCCTCTGGCTGGTGTCTGGACGTGTTCAGTGGGGACATGTCCTCAGACTAGGAACTGGTTTCAAGGTAAAAATCTTACTAGTCTTACTTCTGACTAGTCTGGGCAAGGAGTCTGGGGTCAGAGAAGACGGTTCTGGACTTGGGCTGAGCCTCCTGTGCTTTCTTATCCATTGGGAAGTTCTCCTCCTTCACCCAATGAGACAAGTGGAGTGAAATCCATTCACCAGCTGACTTGGTGCCCCAGGCATCCCGGGCCTGCAGTCTTCCCAAGTCCTACCCACGATGCTCAATAATGCAGCAAGATTTTGCTCCACAACACTGTCACCTGCCGAGGTGAGCTGTGCCCGTGCCTATCTGAAGTGACAGGCATCTTTGAGTACCACGGGCCCCAACCACCTTCCTTTTCATCATTCCTCAGGGAAGGGAACATTTCGACAAGGTGTTTCCCCTTCCAAGCTCTTTTTTCCTGCCCCCCCCCCATTCCTCCCCTCACGCCTCTCCCCTACTCTCCCAACACACCTGATCAAAACATTATCCCTGACAAAGGTTTCTCTTTCTAAATTAAATGAGTCCAAACAGCCTGGGAATTTTCACGCAGGAAGTGTAAAAGCTGATGTGCAAAGTTAATGAATCCGGTAGCGGAGCACACATGATGAAGTTGGGTAATGTGATCCAGCCGCTCTCCTGTTCCTCGAGCTCCTGTAAAGGATGTACAGAAGTTAGTTATATGGCGTGATTCTAACATCTGTCCTACCCCATAATGGCAATTTGTATAAGTAATGGAAACAGGTTAAATACTTCCATTCTAATGTTGCCGGCAGGGATGAAAATGAACATTTCAATGAAATCATCCGACAGAGAGGAAAGGGGAGGGGGGTCCAGGCGGATTCATCTCCACTCCCTTTGGTGATGGGAAGCCTAATGAGAATGTGGGATGGATAGTTTATCAGGTGGAACAGGAAGAGCCAGTGAGTCTCGGAGCTAGAATCAGTGCAGAGCAGCACCCATGCCTCGATCTCTGTGGCAGACCTTTGCTAATCGCACGCTCTTTCCACCGGGAGGGGCACCTCTCCACCGGTGTGCTCCTCTGATGGGGTGTGACGAGGGTCATCTCTGCTACAGAAACCACCATGGCAAGCTTCCAGGGCAGAGGACCCTGTCTGAGATGTAGAGGGAGGAGGTACTCTGTCGTTTTCCTTATTTCCTTGTTCATTATAAATAATCCACTTTGGGGATGGCCATTTCTTTGCTGATAAAAAAAAAAATCACTGTTTCTAGAAGTTGCTCATGTGAAGAGCCATTCTGTGAGAACTGTTGATTCTATTTGGGAATATTTTTAAATTGAGACTTAGCTCTTTGCTGCCACACACCCTATAAAACCTCTGTTCCTCTAGAGTACCAACTGGCTGCTGGCTGCTAGTAAGGGATGTTCAGGTGTGCGCAGGAACTGGGACTGTAAATTGAGCACACAAATGTGGGGTATCTGACAGATCTTCATGCTGAAATGCCATATATAGTATCCATAGCTTGGTAACTATACAGTAGTTACAACTTCTTGGCCAGGTATGCCTGTAATTAAAAAAATATGTATGCACACTACACACACACACACACACACACATACACACACATGCACATGCATACACACATATACATACATACATACACACATACATGCATACATGTGTGCACAAAGTGAAAACCTTTGGTTAACTAGCTTGCTGCACCGTATTAAAGGTGGGTATCTGAGAGATTGCAGCCACTCCCTCCCTCTTGGAGCATCCCTTCCTAGAGTGCCTTGCACTTTCTCCAAATGCTTTCTGTCAGAGAGCGTTGTCACAGGTGTTCGTCTGTCCTGGTGCAGGGTGCAGGCGCAACCGGGTTGGAACCTGCTCTGTTCTTTCTCGGTGGATCCTGTGCTGACTTGAGCTTGGAGTGTGTTCCCGGAAGCCTTTCTTCTATTGTTGCTGCAGCTTCTTGAACAGAGCACCCACACTTTTGTGCATCTATCTGAGGGGGGAACAGTGGTGATGAGGCAGAATCCTGGGAGCATTCTGAGAGGGAATACAGAGAGGGTGGCTCAGGTACACCTTAATCTGTGCATAATTGGGGTGCAGATTAAGACACAGGTTGGGGTGTGGCAGACCTAATTGCTCTGAGCCAGTGTTAGTAGGACTCTAGGGAACTGAGAACTTTACTACATTTAGCCATTAAAAAGCAAATACAGCTGCCACTTCCGACTATCCTTAAAGTGACTGTAGACAAGAGAGAGCCGGGTTTTCTGTAAGGAAACAAAGATGTTCTGAACAACGTTGGGCCTGGGATTGAGAAATACAGCTTTTATCTAATTTGCCAAAGATACGATGTTTGTGCCTCATTATATAGTTTGGGTTTGAGATGAAAATATTTTTTTTCAGACAATATGTGCGTATTTATGTTGTAAACCATCAGGGCACACATGGTTGGTGTCACATTAAGCTGTAACAGGCCTGTATACATTGCCTTCTGTCCACTCATATTAGAACACACACAATCTATCGTGACTCAGGATGACAGCACACCTTTAGGGACACATTGGCATCCAGAAGGCACATTTTATGACAAAAGTTATTAACAAGATTTAATTTTTAGAAAAAATGGAATCCGATCATAGGTTTATTTCTCCGAATCCTGTCTTTCAAATGGTCGGGGTTAAGAAGTTTGTCAGGTTCACACACATAAGCACACACCTGTATATATATGCATTGCAAACATGTGTGAAGCACGTGTGTTTTGTGCTCACACGTGCAGCTTTTCTGTGCTGCTGGTCCATATTTGTTCTCGTGGCCTGTGAGACAGCTCCCCGCCCCCCACCCCTGCCCCCAGCAGGACATACTGTACGTGTTCACACTGTCACCGTCTGCACCATCCTGCTAGGCTCAGGAAGGGCGGGGAAGTGCTTGCAAAGCTGTTTTGACACAAAAAGAAATGGCAGAAATGATGATTCGGAGGCTTTGTTTTAGTTGATGGGGAAAATGTCATTTATTTCTGTAAGTAATTGTGAAAGGAGAATTTTATACTGCAGTTACCAATTCCTGACTGCTCATTCATGAGATTTCCATGCTGGGGGTCGGGAGGGAGGGGCATATGGATGGTGCTGTGGGGGTGTCCCTGGAGAAAATGTAATGGGGGTGACTTTGCTTCCTGGGCTCATCAGACTCTTTCTTTAAAAACCTGTTAGGCCAGAAAATTATATCCATTCACCTTGTGAAGTGTTTTGTTCTCAGTTTCATCTGTAGAAATAGCATTCTCTACAGATACCACTCTGTATTCCAGGACATTTATACACATGAAAATGAAAGATTCTTAGAAGATCGTAGCCTATATAAAACAAAAGATTTTCGGAAGAGCAGCACGTGTGGTGAAGACAAAGGTGCCGATAAATAATTCCTCCAGCTGAATTTGAAAATTCTCTCCTTCCCCCAAGGAAACTCTTTTAAGGAAGCATCTTTGAAAGCAATTCTGAAGATTCAATGATAATAGTAAAAAAAAAAAAAAAAAAAAAAAGAGGGTAATTATTCTGATAAAAATTACATTCTCCGTCACAACAGGGCAGATACAATTCGGTTCAAACACCAATATTGTTATTAGACAGATTTGAGGGACGTCTGGTGCTGTGGTATCAAGTGCTTAGTTTCTGACCAAGTATAGAAACCATGATGAGGTATGTTTGCTCAGAATTCCCCGTGTTCTCAGAAAAGTGGCATTTAGCCATGGCATCCTCAAAGATAAAGGGCCCCTACCATGGTGCCCAAACAGTCTCCTTTGTGCCCTCACCACGTCCTGTTGTCAGCTCATGTCAGAACAGACTGTAATTGCCTAAAGATCGACAATCCTTTAGCCAGTGTGTCTTAGAAAATAAGATGTCTGACTTTCTAATGGAGACTGCATTCTGAGATGCTCTGAGGTTTCAGGGACCGTGGAACCTGTGCTTCTCCCCCGCACCCTGTCCCAGGACCTTCAGCTGAGGCCCACGGAAGGGAACTTTATAGAAGGTGTAATCTCTGGGTTGCAGCATGTCAAGGAGCAAGGGTGGCGGGTCTGGTGGTGGCATTCTTCACAGGCTGGTTGAGGTGTGAGGCCGTTGGTCCTCAATCATGTTTCTTCTCTTCTAGCAGGGGAGTCCCACCTGTTGGTTAAAATCTACTGTTTCCAGGATATCAGATACTCCTGGGCTGGGGCCCCATGCTCTGTGGGTTACTTGTTAATACTGGGTGACTAGATTAGACTGTGCCTCTACAGTGGGATGGGATGGGGTGGAGTCTGTCCTTTCCCATCTGGGGAAATGACTGAGAATATGTCTTCCCTGGTGCTTGGCTTTGGTTCCCACTTCTTGGGTGAGACTTGATCTGCTAGAGCCAGAGAGTTGCATTGTGTGCCTGCCTCTATGTGTGCAGCTGCTGAAGAAACCCCTCCCTGCTCCCGGTGCTCACGAGGGCTGGGCACCTCTCAGCTGTCTCACTCCACTCTGACTTCCCTCCGACCTTTCCCTCTTCTTTTTCTTCCTGACACCATGGAGCACCAGGAAGCTTCACGCCGTTTTATATACTGTCTCTGCTACCGTGCCTGTAAAGTCGGGTTGTAACGTCACCAGCTTGAGACAAAAGGTTAATATCTGATTTGCTTGTGGGCAGATCAGGATGGGGCTTGGGATATGCTTTCTTCTAATTTCAAATTGAATTCCGGGGCAGTGAGAGAAAGAAGAAATTGTATTTGTTTTAGGTCAGTTACCTATGGATTCCTAATTAAAATTAGAATGGAGAGGAGGTCATTTTTATTTACCGACCCTTCAGTTCTTAGAGATAGCTTCTACTGGGGCTTAAGTAAGGAGACTTCTGTTACAAGTCAAATGCGTCGGCAAAACGTCGCATTAACAATCCCTACCAGCAACTCAAATTTGCAGAAGTGATAGAAACATTTTTGGCCCTATCACGGTAGAACAGAAGTGGCCTTTCAGCCTTGCCTGGCAGGGCGTCAGCTTTCCTGTGAGAAATCACAACCACCCCAGCAAATTAATGTATATCTTGCTTGCATTTTTATGTTCTTTTCGGACGAGGAAAGAATGTGTTTTGCCTGTTTCTGCTTTCTCTGCACTTTCTCTTCCTTGATAGATTCAGGCTCTCACTAAAACCACCTGCTCTTTCCATGGCAAAGGTGAAGTCACTTTACGAGCAGTAAATTATAAGTCTGGAAGACGTTGTGTTTTGCTGGGTTCTGTGATGAACTGAAGCCACACACCCATCCTTTAGGTGTGTGTGAGCCCCTTTTGTGAATTGGTCCCTTGGAGTAAATGTATTTTGATATAATGGCCATCTGTTCAGGAGTATCATGTTTGCCAGTTTTAAAAAAAGTTTGATGTAGATAAACATGCAATTTGGTCTGATTATAGTCTCACCAGGTGGTAATACAATAGTAAAGTTGGTGTTCACTGTAAGGCAGCCACCAGGCAGCTACTAAGGACCTGAGTTCTTTACTTGATACTTTTAAACATCCACTTTCCTCATAGCCAACTGTCTGTGACGTGGCCGAATGAGGACACAGCACTGGTGGAATGAGATGCCCCTCCCCTTGAGAGCTGGCTGGGAGCAGCCCTAATACCTACTTTGGGTTGCTTCCTGGCTTCATTCCTTCATTCCTTCCTTCCTGCCTTTGTTCCTTTCTTCCTTTGTTCTTTCCTGTTTTCCTTCTTGTCTTCCTCCTTCCTTCCTTTGTTCCTTCCTTCCTTCCTTTCTTCCTTCATGTCTTCTTTTCTTCCTTCTTCGTCCTTCATTTTTTCCTTTCTTTCTTCCTCCTTCATTCCTTCATTTCTTCCTACCTGCCTTCCTTCCTGTCTTCCTTTCTTCCTTTTTGCCTCCCTCCTTTCCTTCCTTCCTTCCTCCCTCCCTTCCTTCCTTCCTTCCTTCCTACCTTCCTTCCTTCCTTCCTCAGTGCTCTAGGGAACATGAAAAGGGAGGGCCCCAGAAGCATCTACTGGGCCACATGTCACACCTGGTATCAGGACACTATACTGGCTCAGCTTCCATGAGGGGCAAGCAGATTGTCATCCTCTTCCTGTTGTCCCAGGGCTAGGTTGAGTGGTGTATGGCTGAGCTGGGATGTCTTTCCATAGCAGCACAGAGAGAGTAAACCAGTGGGCCTGTTAGTGCGTGTTGTTGTTTATTCTGTGTGTACAGCTTTGGGGTGCGGCAGAGATGAGCAGATGCCTTGGCACCTTCCAGCCACTATAACAATATCATAGATAAAAACAGTGAGAATGTTTTTTTTTTTTTTTAACCTAGAGTCCAGAAACCCAGGTTAAGGTGTCAGCAGGTCATACCATCTCACTGTGACCCTCTGTGCAAGAAGGGGCACAGTGGCATTCTGGACCTTCATTTATGAAGGGACAAATCCTACTCCTGTGGCCTCTACCCTTGAGTGTGAGCACCTCCCAAGTCCCTCCTGACTGACTCACCCGACTATTAGATTTCAAGGTGAATTCTGGGAGAAAAGAAACATTCACACTAGGACAATGGATAAGCACAGAGTTGGATTGATGACCATGGTAATTCTTGTAACCTTACAGGTTTCTCTATTACCATGGTCACGCTTTAGGAAGAGTAAGGCTCCAAGGAGCAAGTATGTGTGTCGGCCTTACCCGTGTACCCGGATCAATAGGCCTTTCTCCCTCTCCTTGTGCCAGACTGAAAGGCAGCTGGTGGTCCCTTCGCAGGGACCAGTGGTCATAGGCCCAATCTGTATAAGTTCATGATTGACCACTCTGTTTCTCTTGGCTCCACATCCAAGCACCCTTTTCTTTGGATCACCCCCAAATCCAAGGGTCATTAGGTTGACCTGCTTTTGCATGACAGATATTGCAGTACGGGGATGGTTCTCTGACAGCCCTCCATGACTGGGCCAGGCTACTAAAGTCAGGGTATGGGAAGCCCTTCTGGTTGTCAGGCTACAGAATCCAGGCTTGGGAACTCTTCCTGGCCACTCTTTTTCTCTGCAGGCGCTGAACTTAGAAATGAAGTTCTGCGGGTTTTGGGTCCTTAGGGCTCTCGCTTGAAATGCCAAGAACTCTGTCTCTAGCATTTGCAAGTGTGGCTGAGAGCGGGCTGGCTGATTAGACACTGCTTTGGAGGAGAAAGGTCTGAAGGGCAGAGGTGTTCAGTGGTGTGGGATAGAAGACAGATGTGTGCCCCCAGCTGTCACTCCAGAACATGTGGGCTGAGAATAGATGTAGTGTACTAGGAACAGGGACAAGTGTGAAGTAGTTGGGAAGGAGAAGGTGTCAGGGCATAAGTAACTGGAGGAACATGGAAGACAGGGCGAGCATGACCCAGAGATGGAGAATGGACTCAGCCTGGCTGACTGAAGGCCACAACACCAGGTTACTCTCTTGCTTGTCTAGAAGACTGCAGCTGTCTTCCATGGGGCCCCTGTGGGTGGGCATGGGACAGAGAGTATCCGGGGAGGTGGATGGGGCATTCTGGACAGCTCAGAGGAGAGACCACCAGTGCGTAGACCTGTGCCATCTGCAGCTCTGTTGATTGTTCAGCATTAACGAAAAGTAGGCACAGTGATGAGGGTAGCCGTCTGACAGCCCTCCCTCCCGGGGGGGAAAGTCCATCTCTGTGAATGGGAAACTGGTGATTTTGAAAATACCAGTATTTATCGGGAGGCACGTCCACAGCAGTCAGAAAACCATGTATCCTTTGGCTTGAAGAAAACACCGTTAATGCTCCCAGAGAAGGGCTTTCCCATTGTGTTGGCCACACACCTTTGTGTTTTGCCTTTGTTGTCTTTGTCTTTCTCTGTATCTTTAGGGCATGGTTTTCGTGTGCATGCATGTGTGCATACCTGTGTGTGTGTGTGTGTGTGTGTGTGTGTGTGTACAAGTGCATATACGTGGGTACATGTATATGCGTGTACTCATTAAGGACGAAGGTCAATCTCAGGTGTTGTTCCTCAGGATCTGCTCACCTGATTAGGCTAATTAGGTTAGGCTGGCTGGAAAGTGAACCCCAGGGATCCGCCCGTCTCCACCGTCCCAGCACTGGGGTTGTAATGTGCACCCCCACACCTTACTTTTGTATATGGGATTTGAGGACTGAACTCGGATCCTCATTCGTGCAGGGCAAGTGCTGTACCAACTATTCTAGAACTTAAAAGGTCTGTCCTAGAACACACTTTTATGGAAGTACTGAATCCCTATTATTGAAGACTTAGGGTTTCGGCAAATGTGCCATGATACTGTGCAGGGAGCCTTCATGCATGAAACTGTTTCTTCATTTCACATCGTCTTAGGCTGCGCACGTAAGAGTAACGTTTTTGGGCTAGAAGGTATCAAATTTTCAAACTTCTCTCTTTTTTGCCTTGGGTATTTGATCCCCCCCTCACATACACACACCCTCTCTCTCCCTCTCTCCTGATGGTTTGTCACTGCCTCCCACGTCCCATGGCCCATGTTTGTCATACAGCTGGATCATGTCTGTGCCTGCCATGTAGCACAGGCTTGGCTTTGACTGGTGGTGATCAGCAGGTGTAGGGGACACAGAAGGCTTTGGTGGTCACAAGCCTTTAAGGATGAAGTCAGGGTCAGTCCTCTAGACTACCGTGGGACAGACTCAGGAGGCACAGAGCCAGCAGAGGTCTGTGGACCTCCGCCACTCCCAGGAGAATATCCAGTGCAGAGGAAACAGAAGCCACTTCCAGCCTGGGGCATCTGCAGGGTGGATGACTTAAGTGGGACAGAGAGGAACGTTGGCCCAGCTTTCACGGCGGTCCCTTGTCCCCTCCTCCACCCTGACATACTCTTCCTGCTTTATTTCCCCCTGAGACTTAAGCTTTAAGGGTCGGGGACCTTACTTCTTTTCCACAGCCACCTTCCAGACAACAGGCAGTGCTGGCAGACATGAGGTGGGGTGTGGCAGCCAGAGAATGGCTGCTAGGGCTGAGGGCCCCATGCTTTGTGGTTCTGTTCCATGTCCCCGTGACACTATCTGCTGTGCTGGCATTGTGGGATTGCTCATGATGCACATGTCACCTCAGTCTAGGAGCCACCACATGTAGGCTAGCTCCTTGGGAGAAGAAAGTGCAGGAAGAAGGTGGCATCCCCGTGACGACACTTCTTCTGGGACAAGGGAGAGATCAAACATGTAGGGTGACCTAGGAAGAAGCTACTGACACCAGATACCTACGAGCCACTCCCCGTACCTTTACATGTTCTCCAGCCAGGACAGCCTAGCCCAGCTTCCTGTAAGGCTGTAGGGAATGGGCCTCGTCCGTGGGCCTCATGGTATCCCAGATCTGGATACCCTGAACATTCATCTCTTGTGAGCAGAATGAAAATGTGCGTGAGTCTTACAACATTTCGAGCCTTCCATTTTCTAGGAAAGCTGTAGAATTATCTGAGCACACGGTGCTGTGGAGAAAGCCTGAGGCCTCACCCCATGGATCATTTTTCACAGTAGCACAGCATTAGTAGACCTGTACTTCCTGGTTCATTAGTGGAACAGGAACCAGGACCTGTGACATTCAGAGTACTTTGGGATTTTCACAGAGGTGAGCTGAGGCTGAATGTGGAAAGGCAGTGGGCACACATGTTCTGCAGGGCCTTAGAGCTCCCCGTGTGGCAGATTCAACGGTATCTTGTGTGTGCATATGTGTGCGCTTCTGTGTATAGGGTAACCATTCCTGTATGCTCTCAGGTACATGTGCTTCCATATGCATGCTCATACATGTGGGTGGTCATATATAGGTTTATAACATGATATGACCATGTATGTCTTAGCACATGTGTGCTTGTAAATGTAGATGACTGTGAGTGGCATGTTGAGTGTGTACAGGGGTGATCATGCACATGCTGTCACATGTTCTCATGATAGTGGTGTTCTATTGTGTTTACCTTACACATCTGAATGACTGTGCATGTGCCCCTCAGATGTGTGATTGCATGCACAGGATAACCATGCATGCATTTGTAATGCGTGTGTTCATACAGTGGGGTGATTATGCATGTACTATCATCGTATGCATGCTCATATGTATAAAGTATGTGTGTTGTCTGTCATACATGAACTTATACATACTGTGTGATTATGCATGCACTGTCGTGTGTGTGTGTGTGTGTGTGTGTGTGTGTGTGTATGTATAGATATGTATGTGTTGCAGTCATTCATGTTCTGTGAATGCCTGCTCTGAAGCCTGGAGTCTTTCATTTGCAGGTGTAGAAGCTTCCTGGTCCTCCACCCTGCCTGGGTCCTCCCCTGGGGCACAGAGCTGTTCTTTGTCCCTCCTGTCATCCCTCTCAGAAAATGCCTGTGCTCTTTGCCACACTCCCTTAGGATCCGGCTCTGATAATGTGATAATGAATGATCATGTTTAATGAGACGCTCCTCTCAGGTCACGCCAGTGCATTTTAATCGGGGCTTGCTGGAGAATACCTCAACCTCGAATTTCCTACTTTCTCATGAAGCACTAGGTCACCTAGTTTTTCTGCCAGAGAAAGGGAGGGGGGAGGAGGGGAAGGAGACAGTGGGGAGAGGGAGAGAGAGAGAAGCACATTGCTCAAATAAGTTTAAGAGGTAGTAAAAAAATATGTCAGTACCAAGATATGTCACACATCAAAGCATTTAAAATGACCTGAAGTAAGAATCAAGGTTTTTCCTGGAACCTGCATGTGTCCTTCAGTAGTCTGCAGACGCTGTAGGCCTGTGGCAGCCACTGGGGCATATGCTGCTACTGCCGTCATAATTAAAATCTATTAAGGCAAAGTTCTCATAACATGAAAGTGACCATTGCAGCCATTTTTAAAGGTACAATTTAGTGGCATCCGGAACATTCCTGTTGCTGGGCTGCCATTCCCACCGTCTAATTCCTAAACGCATGGTAGCCCTGCCACCCGCCAGTCTGAGCTTGGCTGCTGTACAGACCTCTTAGAAGGGCCCAAGTCACTATCTGTCCTATGTACCTAGTCCATTTTCCTTTGTGCAGTGTCCTTGAGGCTCAGCCATGTCTTCGCAGGGCCAGGGACCAGTGTTTTCTTTCTAGGACTAGACGCTGCTCTGCGGTGTGGATGACCACATCTGTCTGTGTGATGGATGCTTGCCTTGTTTCTTCCTTTAACTGTGGTGTGTGATGCTGCTTTGGGTATTGGTATGTGGCAATGGCCTTGGCCACCCCTGAGCAGCCTTTCGTAGGTAATGCTGGGCTTTGTTCTGGCAACACACTCATGCCGTGATAAGCATTTTTTTTTCTTTTTTAGTGAAAACCATATTACTTTTACTGCTTCCCATAAAAGAGTATTTTTACTTATGGAAACCATAGAATATTGCCAGGGAAATACATCGGTCTACAAAGAGAACTGGGTTCCTCCTAATTTCACCAAATGTGCCATGTAGAAATCAAAGAGGACTTGCAGGTCCAATGTGAGATCCCTTCTTGTTCCCCGCAGCCTCTAGCCAGACAGATGTCTTTAAGAAGCTGTAGTGCATGCCTGCAATGTTAACATCTGTAGGGTCGGGAAAAAGATCAGGAGTTCAAAGCCAGCCTGGGCACTGGAGACACTGCTGGAAATAGGAGAGAGGGTAGTGGGGGTGGGAGGGAGGGATGGACAGAAAGATGTTGGGGAAGAAGGAAGAGGAAGGAATTGGGGAAATGGGAGGGAGGAAGAGAAGAGGGAGAGCCGAGTTAGAAAGGGCTTAGGCTTTAGTGCTGAGAGGGCAAACTTTGCTGGGGGACAGTCTCAGTGTGGTTCTGTTCCTGCTTGCTGAGGTCCAGGGGGTGGGCATGGAGTTGAGGTTGAGGTGGCCTTGTAGGCTGGGAGCCTGGCTGAAAAACATCTTTTTAAGGATTACCTAACTGCTGGGGAGGTTGCGTCCTTGAGGATGATTTACTCCTCTGACTATGGCTCATTTTTCTCTCCTAGCTTATGTTCCCGAGGAAGAGCTGAAGGCAGCCGAAATAGATGAGGAACACGTGGAGGATGGTGGGCTGTCTCTGGACATTCAGGAGAGCGAATTCGTGTGCAACGAAGAGGCGGAGATCAAAGAAGCCCAGAGCTATCAGAATTCCCCCGTCAGCACTGCCACCAACCAAGACGCTGGCTACGGATCGCCCTTCAGCGAGGGCAGTGACCAGCTGGCCCATTTCAAAAGCTCCTCCTCCAGAGAAGAGAAGGAGGAGCCACCACCATGTCCAGACAGTGTCTCCTATCCCCAGGACAGCTTGGCACAAATCAAAGCCGTGTACGCGAACTTATTTTCAGAGTCCTGCTGGTCTAGCCTAGCATTGGATTTAAAGAAGTCCGGCTCTACCACCAGCAACAACGATGCCAGCCAGAAGGAGAGTTCCACCCCCACCCCCACCCCCCCTACCAGTACCGCCAGCAACGCCTGCACCACGTCTACCACGGCCATTACCAGCTGCAGCACCAGCACCAGCCATAGCAGCACCAGTAACAACAGCGGCTCGGGGTATGACTGGCATCAGGCTGCCCTGGCCAAGACGCTGCAGCAGACGTCATCCTACGGACTGCTGCCCGAGCCCAGCCTGTTCAGCACTGTGCAGCTCTACCGGCAGAACAACAAGCTGTATGGCTCCGTGTTCACGGGGGCCAGCAAGTTCAGGTGCAAAGACTGCAGCGCGGCGTACGACACGCTGGTGGAACTGACGGTGCACATGAACGAGACAGGCCACTACCGAGACGACAACAGAGACAAGGACTCTGAGAAGACCAAGCGGTGGTCCAAGCCCAGGAAGCGTTCTCTGATGGAGATGGAGGGGAAGGAGGACGCACAGAAGGTGCTCAAGTGCATGTACTGCGGACACTCCTTCGAGTCCCTGCAAGACCTCAGTGTCCACATGATCAAAACGAAGCATTACCAGAAAGTGCCTCTGAAGGAGCCCGTGCCAGCCATCACCAAACTGGTCCCTTCCACCAAAAAGCGGGCGCTGCAGGACCTGGCATCCCCTTGCTCCCCAGAGCCCACGGGCATGGCCACTGACGCTGCACTGAGCGAGTCGGCCAAGGACCAGAAAACGGCCAACCCGTACGTGACTCCGAACAACCGTTACGGCTACCAGAATGGTGCTAGCTACACATGGCAGTTTGAAGCCCGCAAAGCCCAGATACTCAAGTGCATGGAATGTGGCAGCTCCCATGACACCTTGCAGCAGCTCACAGCCCACATGATGGTCACTGGCCACTTCTTAAAGGTGACGACCTCCGCGTCCAAGAAGGGAAAGCAGTTAGTGCTGGACCCTGTGGTGGAAGAGAAGATCCAGTCCATCCCCCTGCCCCCGACCACTCACACCCGGCTGCCTGCCTCTAGCATCAAGAAACAACCGGACTCTCCTGCAGGCTCCGTAGCTTCGGAAGAAAAGAAAGAGCCCGAGAAGGAGAAGGAGAAAGAGAAAGCCCCTCCAGCAGCTGGGGATGCAGAGAGAAAAATCAAAGAGGAGACCGAAGAAGCCACTGAGAAGTTTGAACCCACTGCCCTCTATCAGTACCTGCGGGAGGAAGACCTGGATGACAGCCCCAAGGGGGGAGTCGATATCCTAAAGTCACTTGAGAACACCGTGTCCACGGCCATCAGTAAAGCCCAGAATGGTGCGCCCTCATGGGGTGGGTACCCCAGCATCCATGCAGCCTACCAGCTGCCGGGCACGGTGAAACCGCTGCAGTCAGCTGTGCAGAGCGTGCAGATACAGCCGTCGTACGCCAGTGGCGTGAAGTCACTGTCCTCCACAGAGCACAATACCCTCCTGCACTCCCCAGGGAGCCTCACACCCCCACCCCATAAGAGCAACGTGTCTGCCATGGAGGAGTTAGTAGAGAAGGTCACGGGCAAGGTCAGCGTCAAGAAGGAGGAGAGGCCCACTGAGAAGGAGAAGACCTCCCCGGTCAAAGCCATCTCCCCTGTGGCGAAGGAGAATAAAGATCTTCCTAAGTCAGAAGAGACCGGGAGCAAGCTGCAGAAGAAGGGCTTGGATCCGGAAACTGGGAAGGCCAAAAAGGAAAGTACTGTGGATGCTCACACCCCAAATGGGACAGAGCCTCTTAAAGCCAAGGTCACGAATGGCTGCAGCAATCTGGGTATCATCACGGACCACTCTCCGGAGCCCTCTTTCATCAACCCACTAAGCGCTCTGCAGTCCATCATGAACACCCACCTAGGAAAGGTGTCCAAGCCTGTCAGTCCCTCGCTGGACCCGCTGACGATGCTCTATAAGATCAGCAACAGCATGCTGGACAAGCCCGGCTACCCCACCACCCCTGCCAAGCAGGCCGACGCCATTGACCGCTACTACTATGAGAACAGCGACCAGCCCATTGATCTGACCAAGTCCAAGAACAAGCCACTGGTCTCGGGCGTGGCAGACGCTGTGTCCTCGCCTCTGCGGGAGAGCGCCCTCATGGATATCTCCGACATGGTGAAGAACCTCACAGGCCGTCTAACCCCCAAGTCCTCCACACCCTCCACGGTGTCAGAGAAGTCAGATGCGGATGGCAGCAGCTTTGAGGAGGCCCTGGACGAGTTGTCACCTGTTCACAAGAGGAAGGGGCGCCAGTCCAACTGGAACCCACAACACCTCCTCATCCTCCAGGCCCAGTTTGCCTCCAGCCTCCGGGAGACGGCGGAAGGGAAATACATCATGTCGGACCTGGGCCCTCAGGAGCGGGTGCACATCTCCAAGTTCACCGGGCTCTCCATGACCACCATCAGTCACTGGCTGGCCAACGTCAAGTACCAGCTGCGGAGGACAGGGGGAACCAAGTTCCTTAAGAACCTCGACACAGGGCATCCTGTTTTCTTTTGTAACGATTGTGCCTCTCAGTTCAGAACCGCCTCCACGTACATCAGCCACCTGGAGACGCACCTGGGCTTCAGCTTGAAGGACCTCTCGAAGCTGCCGCTCAGCCAGATTCAGGAGCAGCAGAGCGTCTCTAAAGCCCTCGCCAACAAGACTCTGGGCCCGCTGGGGTCCTCCGAGGAAGACCTGGGCTCCACGTTCCAATGCAAGCTCTGCAACCGAACTTTTGCGAGCAAGCACGCGGTAAAACTGCACCTCAGTAAGACACATGGCAAGTCTCCGGAGGACCACCTGATCTACGTGACGGAGCTGGAGAAGCAGTAGTGTGCAGGCGTGCAGGCGGTTGCAGACTGTCGGACTTTCTCTCTTGCTGCACTAGGCCTGGCCTGAGCCTCTGAAATCAGCCTCTCCTTTGTCGCTGGACTTGGTTTTTCTCACACATATTTTGTAGTTATATTTATCTGCTCTTTGTCTGATCTGTGCATGTTATTTTTCTTTTTTTTTCCCCCCGCGAGTCAAAGTCTGACCTTTATTTTCAGCATCCGTTCTTGTTGTTAAGCTATCTTTTGTAGGAAACAGTGGGGGTACTCTTGGAGACATTGTTGAGCAGTAAAGAAAAGGATACTAATAGCAGCGATAAAGAGACATCCGAAAATTACAAAGTTGCCATGACAATAAAGGTCACAGGACCTGGTATCAAGTTTAACCCTTTGAGGACTTTATCTCTGTGCCTTTCACTCAAAAATTAAATAAACAAAATTTTTTTTAAAAAAGAAAGAAAGAAAAAAGGGGGAAAGGCGCTTAAAGGCATTTCATTCAGATCAAAAGCTGTGTCAGACACAAAACTTATTTAATAATTAAAAAATGAGCTTTTATGGCAAGACATGCATGCAGCAGTTGGAGACAGAAGGCTATCTAGGACTCACGGGGTTAGGAAGCCACAACTTTATATGTTCAAAACAAAAACAACGAACACCCCAGTCACCACTATGCCCAAACCCTCTGGATGCTGAAAAATGCCACTTTTGGCAAAAAAAAGTATGCAAGCTTATTATTTAAAAATGTGTAAAAATGCTATTTCTTTTTTTTCCTGTAAAATACTGCAGTTTATAGTTATTTACAAATGTAAGCTTTGGTATCAGCTGACCTTTCTATAGCGTGATGCATTGGTAAATGAAAAAAAAAAAAATCACAGAAAAAAAAAAACAAAAAAAAAAATGGGGCAAATGTTGGATCCCTTCCTTGTAAATTGCCAGCATCAGCTTACACACGCCTGTATGTTACATATCATATCATTTTAATCTATTCAACTTTCTTTGTACCTTCTGGCTGTATGCTTTCTCTTTTAACTTTTTATATTGTCATTTTATATTAAATTTCTGTGTATATAATGTAAAACCACAATTTTTTGGATAAAATTTAGTTCCTGCAGCTTGATTTAAATAGAGAAAAATTTACCTGCACCTGCATCTTCTCAGATGCATGTACTCAGAGGAACTATCAGACAAAAATAAATAAATAAATAAAAACCAGAGCAAGCAGTGCACTATTAATTATACGTTTTGATGTCCCGTCATTAATACTGTACAGTCCGTTTTGGTTCACACAATTAAATCTACTGTTTTCTCAAATGTAAAATAAACCCACACACAGTTCTTGATTTACAGAGATTGTGGTGCTGTCCTTACTTTTCCTTCCAGATGTTATTTCAACCACAAGGAAGTATTGCTTACATGATCAACAACGATTTTATTCACTCGTCAGCCCAGGATGTGTGTGCTGACACACTTCATTCAGAAGAGAAGTGTTGCATGTTTAAAGGTGATAATTAACATGTTTACCCCCACTGCGTGCCCAAGATTCCCAGAGTTCAGTTCTTCCATGGTGGCTGTTTGGTCCATTGGTAGGCTGTGGTGATTCTTTCAGTGAATCCTTCCAGATGGTTAGAAACAGCTGCCACCAGCTTCTGCTGTACATCTGGGGGCTTCCTGGCCAGGTAGTAGGCTAGACCTCACACAGCCCAGGCCCTGGTGACCTGGATTAGTTCTGTGTGGCATCATCTGACAGTTTTTTCATATAGTCGTTGAGTGGAGTTCTTTTGTCATTCCCAAGACACATGAGGGATCCCCCCAAAAGAACCAATGCTGGTCCTGAGGTGTCGTGTCTCAGCTCCCAGATACCTGAACTGGTTACTCTGGCTCATTTTCAGCAGCTGAGGACACCAAGATCCCTGGTCTCTTACCTCAAAACACTTGGTAAAGGGTTTTCTGTTTGTTTGTGTTTGTTTTGTTTTACTATTTGTTTAAGTCTCTATAGAATTACGTCCCCAGAAAAGTAAGAACTCACACTGTGTTCAGAAATGCCTAGGCAGTCAAAACGTTTTGATGACTCCCTGGCTCAATCTTAAAGGTTAGGGTCCATCCTGTTTCTGCTAAGGGCTGAAGGAGGTGGCACAGGTCAGGCCTGGCAGTCATGTTTGCACAGGGATGCTTGCTGAAATTTTCTAACTTCTTTCATTGGTAAGTCGCTGTTTCAGCCACTTAGACTCACACTACAGCCACTCGGTGACTGGACACTGGGTGCCGGTAGATACTGGAAGAGTAATCAGGCCGGTGGTGTGGGCAGATATGGGGTGCTTGCAAAGCCATGTCTGGGTGATGGATACATTTTGTTTTAAATTGCAGATCTGCAAACATTTCATCCTCACAGTAAGAACTGGGAAGCTGCAGTTTACTGGGAGGTGAGAGTTCTGAGGAAGAGCCTGCTCCGTCTGCCTCAGTGTCAAAGTCAGCAGCACAGCCCAGAACTCCAGCTTTCTCCCTGTTTTCTTTCTTTGTAGTTCTTGGGCTCAGCAACACACTGTTACCATTCCTGTTTCCCAGTTGGTAGGCAGACGTTTCCTCAACACCACAGAGATCGTCACCCCAGTTATGGTTACTGAGTCCTTCTAGAGTACCAAGTCCTACTGTGTGCTCTGCACATGTGAACTGATTTCTTCGTCACAGCTCTGCACCAGGTCCCTGACAGTCAGCCAATCACAGCAAGGGCAGGCACCTATCTTTGTCACATGGCTTGTGGCAGACTGAAGGTTGACTTTGGGCTCTGGAGCACTGACTGCAGTGGTCATACTCAGCGTTACCAGAGGACAGGCCTTAGAGGCACAAAGATCTGATCTGGCCCTGGAAGAGGCCAAAAAGTTTTTCTTTAAAGGGAGATGAGACAGAACCTAGCCCTAGAAAATGGAGTGCTGAGGTTGCGCCTGGGTTGGCACCCAACATGCTTTTAGCCACCTCCATTTGTGGCTGCAGCAGCTCACAAGCTTCCATGACTTTATCTTCTGCTGGATCTGAAAATAAGCCAAAATGATGTTGGTTGTGAGTTTCCGACTGGACTTTTATAGGGGATGCCGGGTGACCCAGAACCTTGGCTAGGATAGACGGGAATCAATTCGGGGCTAGAGTGCATGCCCACTGGGAGAGTGTTTGCCTTGTTAGTAGGGTGCCAGAGTTGGCTCCCCAGGGCTGGGTTGGAGAAGTCAGGTGTGGGATGCGTAGCTGTATGCACAGCAGAAGAGGGAACACAGGTCCTCTGGGCTCACTGGCCTACCTGCTTAGACTACTGCTGTCTTCCGGCCCAGAAGAAGAATGTAATTGGAGGCTACCCTCTGGCCTCCACGTGTACATACAGGTACCAACACATGAGCATACATATGTACACACATAGACCAACCTGAGGGTAAACCAAAGGCCCACAGTTTAAAGACTTAATGTGTCTGCTTTTGTCACTGTAGTGGGACAAACATCCACCATCTTTTATCTCACCCATAATACATGCTTCTGTGCACCATGAGACCCTGTCTCTCCCACCTCCTCCCTTAGACCTGAGCAACGGATGGGCCATAAGCGGTTGGGAGAGCAGGTCACCCGTGCCCTTAGGATGAGGGAGGAAGCAAGAAGGATGGCAGGCAGATGCCCACTCAGTCCAGAGTTCTTGTTGGGTCAGGCTGGTGGTTGTGTACATACAAACATAATTGTGGTTTGCATTTTATCTGCAGTTTAACCATGAAGTTTAATAACTAATTAAATACTCCCTCCCTTGGATGCAGGATGCTAAAAGTGTGAGCTATTTCTCTGAATGTGGGTTGCTATTATTTAGTCAGTATTTGAAGTGGGGACCAGCCTGTGAAATGACAGACAATAGTTTATATAGGAGAAACTAACATTTAGGTAGTGTGCAGAAAAAGGCGCGTTTAAACACTTCAAGATGTATGTCTCTTACAGCAGGGAGATATATGGGTAAAGCGCTTGTTGAAAAAGCATAAGGGCAGAGTAGCTCGTCTCCAGAACCCATGTAAAAATACCAGATGTGTGGTCATGCCTGTGGAAGCCCAGCCACTGAGGAGGCAGACACAGGATTCCAGGAGCTCACTGTCCAACCAGCCTCATCTAATCTGAGTTCCAGGCCATACCTAAGGGAGATGGTTAGGATTTCTAAGGTGGTGCCTTTACTTATATACACATGTTCACATACACACAAACACCACACACACACACACACAGAGAGAGAGAGAGAGAGAGAGAGAGAGAGAGAGAGAGAGAGAGAGAGAGAGAGAGAGAGAGAGAGAGAGAGTTTATGGCCTTTCATTTCTGTTACTGACAATGTTTTAAAAACTGTTGAACTGGACCTTGTGGTACACATCTGGAATCCGGCACTAAAGAGGCCAAAGCAGGTAGATGTCTGCATCAGAGGTCAGCCTGGTCTATATAGCAAGTTCCAGGCTAGCCGGAGTTACATACTAAGACCCTGTCTCAGTTTTTTTTTTTTTTTTTTTTTTTTTTTTTTTTTTTTTTTTTTTAAAGTAAGCTATCATTATCAGACAAATGCATATCTTGAGCCAGTTCCAAGAAACCAGCACACACAATGGTTTGGGTATTTTTACTGAGGTACATTTTTGTTGTTATTTATTAAAATTTCTTAGAAGACAGCAGATTCTATTGAATCTAATCATTGAATTAAACACTTAAGAGACATGGAAGAGTTTTTAAAAAAATAAATTAAGAGAACTTGTGCATTTATTTAACTTTGATGACAGTGACTGGCGTGACAGCTCACCCCAGGAAGTGTGAACAACAGAAACACAGAAGGAAACAAAACCACTGTTTGCAGTTTAGAGACCATCACTGCTAACACTAGCGCTAACATCTTCTCCCCCAATGTGTTCCCACAAAACAGCTCACACTGAACACAATTCTACCTCAGTGGTTAATGGATTGTTTTTATCTTCTCGATTCTTTTAAATATGGATCTTTGAAATCTTACTGGGACATAATATAACACAAATATGTCCCTAATTGTTAAAAATTTAAAATCACAACTCCTCAGTTAACTTTTAGATCTTTATTACTCCTTTTAATATTTTCTGTAAATAGTTCTGGTCACTACCTTTAAACCCAATACCTGGAATTGAGAATTCCCTCACAGTGCAGCGAAAGGAAGTCTGATCACCCATAGGCAAACTCATGGAGCTACCCCAAAGACGGCCTGTCCTGCTCAGTTCTGCTTTCTACATAGGGGAGGATTAAAAAAATATTTTAAGTATTTTCACTAATTGTCTTAACAATATTGTTAATTGAAAGCATTTGCTGTATTTATTGCCAATTGAAG
The DNA here is from genome assembly GCF_963924665.1 of Micromys minutus. Lineage (NCBI taxonomy): Eukaryota > Metazoa > Chordata > Mammalia > Rodentia > Muridae > Micromys > Micromys minutus. The sequence continues at coordinate 67,749,910 of NC_137977.1, read as the reverse complement.
CTATTTAAAGGAAATGTGTACATATCCATGGCTTTAGGCATACTTTCAGGTGGATTATGATTTCACTTAAATTAGCTTTACAGATGCCCCAAAAATGAGGAGAAAAAGCACCCCCAGGTTACTTGGGACACCTGGAACTGAAGGGCAGCTTGTGGGCAGCTGTCTAAATCTCAGCCACCCATTTCTATGTTACCGTAGCTCATCTGTTGGAAGAGTGTGAATCCAGCTTCCCCAAGCCCTGGGTTCCAACACCAGCCCTGTACAAATGGGGAGTACACGTCCTCAACCCTAGCATACAGAAAGTGCAGGCCAGAGCGTCAGAAGCTTAAGGACATCCTTCATTACACAGCGAGGCAGGAAGCCTGGACAAGAAGATACTCTGTCTCAAACAAATCAAACAAACATAACACAAAATAGCAACAGTAACAATCATTTAAAAACAAGGCAGACAATACTCCCCTACACTGGGCTTGGTGGTGTAGGTTCGTAATCCAGGCTATGTCGTAAACTGAGGCAAGATCACAGTTTTAAGACTCTGAGAGTTACAGAGTGAGTTCAAGGGCAACTTAGTAAAATGCTATCTAAAAGTTAAAAATTAAAAAGCAAGCTTGGATTTTAGTTCATCGAAAGAGTACCTGACTAGCATATGTCAGACCCTGGGTTTAGTCCCCAGTACTAAAACACCAACAACCCATTCCCAGCAACTCCAAGTCAATCAAGAGTGTACTTCTGGACCACTTCCAAATGGAAACCTGCTCATAGAAAGCGAATCCTATGATTTACATGTAGTTAATTTGTAATGTTAGTAGAACAACAACAACACACAAAAAATCAGAATCAAGTGGTAAACTGAGGCAGACCACTTAGGGTTGGCTCCACGAAGTTCAGTTCTTCCATGATCATTAGTAGGCATGGGCCGTCCTGCCAAAACGTGTAAGTGGTTGTTTCCCATAGCTGAATTACTTGCAGTGGACGTTCAGGACTCTGCTGAGGACGTCCCTTCTGTGACCAGGTGTTGCATGACCAGAGCTCACTGCAAGGTAAGGGAGGCTTGTCAGTCACAACCAGGAGGCCCCTAAGCACATAGGATGAATAGTCCCCATAAAGAGCGGGAGGTCACATGACCAACTCAGGGTTGGTCCCAAAGCATCTCCTCAGTCATCCAGGCATGCCCGGCTGCAGCAAAGGATGATGGGTCTCGGGACCTTTACTTGCAATAAAGGGTAGAAGAAGTGATTCCACACATCTGACCACATTTTGTTACATGTCTTCCTTCACATTTAAACAGATGCTTAAAAAAAAAAAGCTTCTGGCCAGGAAGATGGACTTAGAATGTACTGATGTCTGAAGCATTGTGAACACAACCACCATTCCAGGACAGTTTCCTTTGGAATCTTGTTTAATCAAAAAGTCCAATGGACAGGGGACAGGAATATTGGGAGCACCGGTTTCTAAATAGATAAACAAGGAAACCCTGTTCTGCATAAATAGAACCACCAACCAAGTTTTGCTGACTCTGACTCAGCTGGCTTTCCCAGAGGGCTGTCACCAAGTTCTCATCAATCCCAACATGAAAACACCTTTATTTTTCCCATCAGTAAATTTTCTCTTTTTAATACAATCTAACTTGTTTTTCTTTTTTTAGAGTTGTCAGGTTTTCATAGACCAGAACATTAAGAATTTCCTCCTCTTCAAAACATACCAAAAATATGTAGTGTGAAACTTCCACTCTAGCACAACAAAACCAAGGGGGACTTCTAAATCTGTTATGATCAGGACAGGTTAACGTGGTGTAGTGAATGCTCCTTGTATGTGTTTGCGTGTACACTGGTGCACGCACGTGCATGTGTATGCCCTGTGGAGGGCAGAGGACAATGCCAACCATCTTCATCCGTTCTTTACTTTTCTCCAGACAAGGTATCCTTCTGAACCTGGAGCTTATCAGTTTGGCTGGACTGGCTGAGCTCAGCTGTCTGCATGTATCCACCTCTCAGTACTGGGGTAACAGTTGGGTACCGCTGTGGGAACAAAGCATCTAAACTCAGGTCTTCATGAGCGCATGGCCGACACTTTCCAGGCTTATCCATCTCCACAGTCCTCTAAGGAACAGCTTTCTTTATATGTTTCATGATATCCTACCCAATTTGTATCACTTAACTATTAATAAATCATTAACATCAAGCTTTGAATCTTAAATATTGAATCGTCAGATGTCAGAATCTGTGGTTACGCTCCAATTTGCTAACTTGAGAGGCTAGTGCCCCTGTGTGCCATTTGTAAAACGCTTACCCATAACGTAGACCTAGTTTTCACTTTCAAAGCAGTGGATTGTGTCTTTGGCTCTTTCCATGTGCCTGCTGCATGAGGGACACGGAGTTTCCGAGGCGTCAGTGTGAATCAGCAGGGTGCACACGTACTCAAGGAGCTTTACTGATGAGGACTGTGAGCCCCCATGCCGTGGGTTGGTGGGAGGAGTGACTACTCTCATGCTGTGTCTGACACACTGGTTGGGGACTCGTTCTTTTTATCTGCCATTCCTTTACCAATGATAGAAATGAGTGACATTAAAATCTGAAGTAATTTTTTTAAGAAGAATTCAGAATGAAAGGACTGTGTTCACATGACAGAGGGCTGTGAAAATAATTTAAGAAATAATTTAAAATAGTAGTTATTCGAATGGTGAGGGCATCCTTAACTCACACTAATATTCCCCTTCAGTTCTGGGTAGATGGTTGGAACCTGGCAATGAATGACATCTTATTTGTTGTCATGGAAGCATTGTAATTCCCTCCTAACGAAACAAAGAAGGCTGGCACAGGTGCAGTTTCCCAACTCTACACTGCTCAAAGGAAAGCAATAGATTTATAAAGGAGTTAGGTGACCTACCTCTTAATTTCCTTAAGATGTGTGCATCCTTAAAAACATCACCTTCCTGGTTTTGGAGGCACCTAGAGTTTTGACTCTGGCTGAACTGTTTTCAGTGGCTGTGTTGAAGAAGTGGAGCCTGTCTGGGATGGGGAGTGGGCGGTCTCCAAGCTGGTTTTGAAACCCCCACTCCCAGTTTGCTGATGGTTTCCATGCTAGGAGAATGATCTCACTGCATTGTTTTGACATGAATAGATGCATGAACTTTTAAAAAAGTCTTTTTGGTGTGAAATTGGCAATAAGCTTGCTTGATGCAATTCTGGCAGATGCTGGTGTGATGTTTTCATTTCTTCGTTTGTCCCCAAGGGCACAGCTGGCCTCTCCTAAGCTTAATGCATTAAAGACAAAGTAAACTATTTATCCTGGTGCAGTAAAGGTCTGATGCTGTCCTTAAAGGCCACACTATCTAGGGTACTTTGGATTAGAAAAACAAAATGCTTCTGCATTCTGGGGTTGGGGGCAAGGGGAGGGTGCGGTAGAGGGTAAGTGTGCCCTCAGCTGATACCCCACATGGGCCAAGTGTCTTCTGATCCATGGTCAGCCCTTGCAGTAAGAAGAGAAACACTAGCTTTGAGTGTCAGATGCAGCCCTTGCTCTCTATAGAACTGTCCCCATGCCTCCAAAACCCCAGAATGCAGCAGCATTTTCTTTTCCTAATACAAAGCATCTTAAATAGTGCGGCCTTTTAGGACAGCTCTTACTGCACCAGGATAAATGTGTTTACTTTGGCTTTAATGCATTAAGCTTAGGAGAGGCGTGCAAAGAGTGTGAGAATGGTAGGGGTGGCATGTGAGAGTTAGGACAGCAGACTGCAGGGCACAGTTCACCATGGCCACTGCTGCTTTTTAAAGTTCATGCTGGCATTGTGTCACCTGCAGTGGAAGGAGGAGAGAAAAGTGAATGGTCAACAAGGAGAGAGAAGAGAGAAAGAACAAAGCTGGACTCACGCCTTCCATCCAATGGAGCATCAGGTGAAAGCAACAGGTATAGCCACGCATCATGGTGAACATGACCGAGACTATGCATGGCCACTGGCGTGGAGAAGGTGATGCTGGGCCTGTGACCATGAGGTAAGACATGTCTGGTGGACTGGACAGAACCGATAAGCCACAGATGGACGAACACTAAACTAAGCAATTGGAAGGATCCAGACCTGGCAGTTGTAGATGGTTTGGGTATGGCAGTTGGTAAAGAAAACATCAGCCAAAGGGAATTGGAGTGTGGCCTGTCTAGGGTTAAAGATCTTTAAGCTTTAGAGAGAATGTATAAAAGAAAACTGTTTCTGAAATAATTTATGGAAATGCCGTGCTCCCTTTGAAGGCTCCATGTCACTGTGTGGCACTACGCAGTGTTCTCTTTCTTTACCTGTCAGGCAAAGACCACCTCGAAGAGTCTCACTGCTGATTACTAGTTAATTGTCATTAATAAGTGACAACTGACATTATGGGGGCTTAATGCAGAGAGAAGAGAAAAGAGCAGCAGATATTCTAATGAGCTGACTCCTACGTGCCCTCTATTGTTGTCGAAAATGAGGAGCTGTCGTCATTGTTCAGGAGATGGGCTTCGGCTGCTCTGGAAATATTCTCTCTAATTTCTTTATGCATAGATAATTCCTGGTGCTCTGTATTTCTCTCTCTTCGACCGCCTCTCCTTTAAACATACATGCACACACACATAGACACATGTGGACACACATGGGCAAACATGAACACCCATATGGACACACATGCATACATACATGAACACATATGTGTGTACACACATACACACATGCACACACAGGGACACACATGAATACACACAAGGGCACACATGATCACATGCATGATTATACCTGCACAATATACATGAGCACACATGCATGTACATGCATGGGCACACATGCCACATGCACACACACAAGGACACACATACCTCCACAGAACACATACAGACACACACACATGCATATACACAAGGGCATACATGCATGCATATACACATATACAGAAGGACACACACATATGTATATATATATATATATATACACACACAGACACACTTGCACACACACACAAGGGCATACATGAACACCTTTTCCCTTTTCAGCCTTTCCTCTGAGCACATTTTAGGAAGGAAGGAAGGACAGATAGATGAGAGTTATTCCTGGATAAGGGATCAATATGCTCCAAAGCCCTTAAATTCATGTACCACGCAGATGAACAAGGGCTGCTGCTCACCATCGCCATGCTGAGGTGGGACACGTTGAGAGGTCCAAAGTGGAGAGTGCAGGAGAAAAGACAGGACTAAGGGGGGTTGGTAAGCAGAGACAGGACTGTCATGGCTGCAGCCCTCCACGACACAGCTGTGATGAAAATCCCCACAGAATCTTCTAGAAGAGAAGCCAGGGCTGCAACAATTGCCATTAATATTTTTGTAAACTTGATTCACACAAAAAATTGGTGTGTTCAACCTTTAATCATAAGAATATCCAGAATTCTTTTTGCCTGTGCATGTGTGTATTTGAATGCACATGCATCCATACTATGTAATTTTAGGGAAGAGATTAAGTGAAAACTATACAGCAGCGTTTCCCTTACTGTGTCTGCCCTCTTCCTTGGTCCATCACTCTACCTGAGTCTGATCCTTTAGCTTCCATGTGCAAGCTCCACATGGGTTCCCAGCCCAATGCTTTCGAGCTTTGTCTGCGTTTTCACAAGTGACAGGACTTCCCACTTTAAGAAAGCCAGGTAGTATTCCGTTTTCTTCATATGCATATACGTACTGTGTGTGTGTTTGTGTGGTGTATATGTGTGTGTGTGTGTGTGTGGTGTATATGTGTATGTGTGTGTATGTGCGTGGTGTTTGTGTGTGTGTGAAGGCTGGGGAGATAGTTCAATAGATAAAATCCCTGCCGTGCCCACATGAGGACCTGAGATGGAGTCTCAGAACCCACATAAACTGCTCATGATAGTGTGCCCTTGCAATCCCCGTGCTGGAAAGGGGAGCACAGTGTGACCCACGGGGCTCGAGGTGTGAAAACAAACAGCCCACGGGGAACAAATCAGTGTCTTAACCATGGCTCCACATGCACATACATGTGTGCACATACAAAAGAGCAATATGAACGTTTACACACCTGTATGCAGTAAACAGACAGGGGACGGGTATGCTCAGTAACCTCATTTGATCACTCTATGATGCATACTATGCAACAGGACATCACACTGTACCACTAACTATATACAATGATCATTTGCCAGTTAAAGATGAGAGGAAACAAGAGGATAAACCCTACAGAGCCCGTGCGCGTGCTCGACAGGAGGCTGTCGCTGATTCTCAGTGTTGTGTGAGGAGAGGGCGGGTGTCAGGGTGTGAGCTGCACTTACTATCAGCTCTAATTCTAAACAGGAGCATGGTATCTGGGAGAAGGCTCAGGCTGACACCCACAGGAAAGAGACGTGTTGTTTTCGAGTGCCAACACCTCCTAACAACCATTTTCTGTGCTATCAGATCATTTCGCACCCGCCATCCCACCTTCTCTCAAGTCTCATCACAGGCAGGCAGTTCCGAGCCAGAGACCCGACGCCTGCGCGGGGAAGAGGAAGGTCCTGCTGTCTTCAGACTCAGGTGCTCCATCCTCCCCGTGTGCAATGCTCTCCCTGCCTTTGTCTCTCGTTCTGTGGTGGGTTTGGAAGACCAGAATCATTCTTGGCTTGCTGATGAGCCAGAGCAGGCCAGAAAGGTACTGCTCAGGATGACCCTCCTTACGGAACACTGGAGCAGGCCCGCTCCCTCTGCCCACACATGTTCTGCTCTCAGTTAAGAAGTGTGGTGCTGTGCATGTCCGATGCTGAGCGCCACTGGATGCTGGTGTGCTTCAAATGTGGAATGTCGCCCTCC
>NC_137977.1:65809584-65822903 GCF_963924665.1 Micromys minutus | reverse complement strand
TTTTGTTTTTTGGTATAAGTTATACCATAGGAACTTTTCTTCCTGTATGAAAGGAAAGAGGCTGACAAATTGCTAACCTTACTGCTAACATAACTAATTTTAAGAAGTGAATAGCAAATCTGGAGAGAGAGAGGCAGGAGGGAGAGGGAGAGAATAAGTGTGTCAACATGAATAGATAAATAGATAAAAGATATTAATCACCTGTTTCTGGACAATTCCCACCACAGTGCTCCTGTGTCCTGGTTCTTTTTATGCCTGGGATGTTGTCTCTTCTTTTGTCTTTGCTCTGTTTGACTGGTGAACTCTATTTTTGGGAACTGCCACATCTCTGGAAGTTGAGGGTATTCTTGCTCCATGTGTGTGGCAGTCTCTGTTCTCTGGTACCCACACAGTTCACACTTGTCCCCTGGAGCTTTGGGGCTATGCACTGTCTCTGCATCTCACATTTATCTGAGCCATTCCCACAGGATTGTCTAGTGGGATCTGCCTAGCATCTGAGTGTAGAAGGGGACAGGGACATTCAGGAAAAGAAAACAAAGGAAAGAAAATCCATGCAGGATTGATAATAGACACAAAGGACATTTCAATATATTACCTCATTTTTTTTCCTATGAAAGCATATTTGAAAGACAAATATGGAATCATCTGTTGTCATGTAGCAGTAGCTGCCAGTACTTTATACATGGTGTTTTATTGAATATAATTTAATTATTTCTCAATCTTTGCAGTTTAAAAAGCAACAGTGCCTTTTCCAATAGAGACCATTTCTCCTCTCATTGAATTGTTCCATAAAAGCTGCTGGCAGCTCCTCTGCTCAATGGCTAAGTCTGCTGGATTTGACTCAGACAGCCAGGATCTCCTCTTAACTGGCTGTCACGATACTGAGCTAGTGGGAACCGTGGGCTCCTCACCCATGTGAGCAAGAGAGTATTAGTGCTGACCGTATATCCCTGTGAAAATTAGATGAGACCATACATGTCCCTAATTTACATCCCTTCACTTGGAAATTATGCAGCAAATGGTGGCTATTAATAAGAAGAGATGTCAGAGCAAGAAGGTCTACTAGCTGGAGCAGTGATCTTGCCGAGGCTGGGTAGAGTTACCTGTTTTCTGCTTTTCTGCATGATCCTGTAGATGAACTTGGTTATGTTCATTTAGACCATGAATTCAAAACTTTCAGGGGCTTCCAAGGATGTGCATATCTGACAATGCGTATGAGTTCGAATCTGACTTTATTTGTCCAAATTAGTTTTGTTATGTCTTTGCAGAAGGATATGGAGAGAGCATGAGTTAAATGCCCATGACAGAATCTCACCCACTCTATGTACTTGGCAAAGCACGGTGCACTTTTCAGCTCTTGCTAGCTCTTTTAACTAGAGTTGTTCTTATGTTGCTTTGGGAGTTCCCTGTGGGAATATGGAAATACAGGGACTCAGAAGCTAAAATGAATTCCAAGGTCATTGGTGTTGAGAATGGCACATTCTGATTCTTTTGCTGAGAAACATAAGTAGAAAGTTAATTTCACTACAGCATTCTTTAGATCAATGTATCATGAGTCTTGCTACATTTAATTTACACACAGGAAAACTATTTCATGTGTACAGGATACTTTAATTCAGCATCGGAATTCAGGGTAGAGATACTTCATCACAATGGGGACAATGCTGGTGGGAAGTAATTATGGGAAGAAGCTGACTCATAGTCAGCAAGGAAGAAATCTACGGCCAGCAGTTCTGGTGAGGAGCAGGGGAGTCTGAGATGACCACAGGTGACATGATCACTTCACACTCTTCTCCATGACCCTCCCACCCTTCATGCTGTCACTTTTGCCACGGGATTCCAGTGTTCTCAGTACCCAAGAGAGGACAGCAATCTAGTGTGGGTTATAGCTCCATCGTCTCCCTTGTAGCCTTCATTGCATTATGGGGGTCTCACCTGTGGAGCCCAGTTACTGGACTTAGTTTGCTTTTGGTGTTTGTCTTGGTTGCCATTGGTTGGTCGGTTGTCTAACTGTGAAGCCATGTTCCTCTCAAGTTCTCTATCCTCATGCCGCGGTTTCTGGAGTGACCCCATGCCTGCTGCATACTGTTCACTGCAGACTCATCAAGGCAAACTCTTTAGACTATTTCATACAGCTGGCCATGTCTGACAGAAGAAAGGCTGTGTTTCAGTTCCTAAGTTGAGTATGTTCATGATTCTTTTTGACATTAACTTCTTGGGAATCTCATTCAACCCTTACTGGGGCCTTGTTCTGATTTAATATGAACCATCAGAAACACTGGGTGCAAGTCTTCCAGATGCCTTGCCTGTAATACCATGTAAGGTAGAACATGGCAGCCATGTTCCTGCGACATTGCATCATGATTCTGAATGATAGAAAGTGTGAGAGAATGAAGCCAGACGTCACTGTGACTTTTACTCTACCAACACCACAGGACACCTTCCCTGGCCACCCTTGCCAAGGCAGGAGGCAGAGGAAGATGGTTCTTGAATCTCCCTGACCTGCGTGTGAAAATTGTGATGTAAAATTTTTTTTAAACCAACACTAAAATCACACTCAAATTTTCCCTCGTTGTTTTGCTCTGGAAACAGCCTCCTGACATTTGTTCTTTCCTTCACTGACTTAAAATTCAGCTTCCACTGTCCCAACTGTGTCCTCCTTCTTGGCTGTGGTTTATTAATCCCTCCATCCTTTCTTTTAATCACAGGGCCTGGATGCTGACGAAGCACTTGCTTTCTTTCCTAATTTTATAAACTGTTCAGCCGTGCCGCATTCACTCACTGTTTTCCTTTAATTATGTATTCTTGTTAACCTCCGTATGCGCTCAAAGTTGCTGCCATTGACACAGTATTAATTAAAGTATATAATTTATGACACTGGAGCTGGAAATTAATAAGTGACAATACAATTACATGCTTTGCCTAATTGTCCTTCAGTCATATAGAGATTGACACTGGAAGCAACAGCGGAAGCTACAAGCGCCCTCATAAACGCGCAATAGCTTGGAAAGTAATCACGAGAGAATCTAAAGGCACCATCCCCATTTTAAGGGACAAAATTCTGGGCTCTCCAGTGGACGGACAATTATATTTTTTGTTTTTATTAACAGTTTGCATCTGTGAGAGAGGCTTTCATCTTTAATAACTGAACAAAAGCTTTTCAAATATTATGTTTTACAAAACTTAGACTGAATTATAAATGGAGCCCCTGGGACCCTGGATGTCTTTAGCCACCTCTCTGTCACTGTTACCACTTGAATGCCTTCGTCCCATTAACCATTTTGTGCCCTCAGATGGGATGATTTTGGGCATGCCATGTCTGGGACTATTGGCTTTGAGATCTCACGTTTTGTCATAATGTGACTTCTTGTTCCCTGGCACAAAACCAAGTCCCAAGTTGTGTTCCAGGCTTGAGTCAATGACAACCCAAGGCAGGCCAGTCTTGTCCTGGGCTTGGGGTCTTCCTCAGTAAGAACCCCTCATTTGGTACTGCATAGGCTTTATGCACTGGGCTCTGGTGGCTTCCCACATAAATGAACAGGTAGGGCTTACCAGTGATTCATGAGTCCCAAATTGTAGTCATGTCTGCAGGGCTGAGGTTGAACATAGATACTGAGAACTTGGAAGTTGTAAAGCACACATCAGTTTTATCCGGAGACTTGAAAAGGCACTCTGTGCAATGTTTTCAGCACCAGTTATAATGCCAAAAATTTGCATATCGTGTCCCTTTGTCTTGCACAGAGCAGCTCTGTTCAAATGCATGTTTTTTCAGGGTTTGTATCATCTTGTGTCTATGTCTGTGTATCTGAGATGTATGTGCACGTGTTTGCAAGAGTATGCTAGGCATGTAATGTCGAGCACATTTCATCCTGAAGAAGAGTCTCTACTGGTTCAGGAAGATGTAGTGCCATGAATTAGAGAAAATATCTCCTAGATTGCTATAGTACTTTTCCATCTATGTGTCCTAGTGGTGTCCGAGTGAGAGGTGTGTCTCATAGTCTCAGATGCTTGAATACTTGGTCCCGGTTGGTTCTACAGTGCTGTAAAAGGAATGTATCCTGGGACAAAGGGTCTGTAGTTTAAAGACCACCACCGCTCCCAGTTGGTTCATCTCCTTTACAGGTCCTCGTCTTTCTGCTCTAACTGTTCCACATTGCCTGTTGCCTGTTGTCAAGCTGTATTCTTCCTTAGGGATTGTCACCCTCTGGGACTTTAAGCCAAAATAATCTCTTCTTTCTATAAGCTGCCTTGCTCGGGATGTTTTATCACTGTACCGGGGAATTAAAGGACAAGAAGGTGAATAATCCTGCACAGAACACAGGACACAGATTTCGTGGACTCGGTGTCTCTTCCTATTGTTTCTGGATGGTCTCAGTAGAACTGTAGGCCCAGTGTCAGGGAGGATTTTATTGCATTTCAACCAAAGCATCCAAATTTGTCTTATGTTCTGGCAGGTTTACCAGGGTTCTTTTGTGTGGGAAATTAACCACTTTAGCATCGTTCAATAAATATTTACTAATAAAGATGATCAAAACATGAAGATAGATATCACAAATAACCCATGCCTCTTTAGCCAACAGAAATAAATACATATATCCCAAAGATGATAGATGAGAAGCAAAACGGAATGGGCTTTTAAGCCATGTAGCAAAATTGGGAAATTACAGAAACATTGAAGTGAAGAAACTTTGTTGAGGGGTAACAGTATGCTAGTAGATTTTGCTTTTATGGCTAGAGGCCTCAGGAGCCAGCTGGGCATGGGCCACCAGGGACCAGGGTACAGGGTCAGTCTAAGACCTGGACTTCGTGAGGTGTGGAAGAGTCTGCTAACTTCAGAACATAGAAAATCAGAAAATTCAAGACTTGTAATGGTTGCATATAGTATTTTTAAAAGCACAACGAAGCACACATGTGCCCTGAGATTCAGCCGATTATTCCTGACATAATAATGGGATGGGGATCAATGCTGCCCACTGACAAGGACTTCAGATATCAGCTGGGCAGTCCAGGAGACGCTAGCAAACAGTCTCAATTCACTTGCCTGCTTTGAATAGTACTTTTAAATTTTATTTTTGTTAAAAAATACAATTTTCATGCAATATATCATTTCATCTCTCCCGAGTCCTTCTAGATCCCCACTCCCAACTTCCACACACACAAGTCCATACACTTTCTCTTTCATTAGAAAACAAACACATCTAAAATATTAAAATAAGGTAAAACTAAAACTAACAAACCAGAATAGGATAAAACAGACAGGAAAAATGAACCAAAGAAAATGCCCAAGAAAATCCCCATATGCAGACCCAGGGATATATGCATTTACTCACATACAAACCCCACAAAAACAGTTATCAGAAACTATAATCTATAAACCAAAGATATGACAGAAAAATGTGCACAGACAAAACACTGTGAGACAAAATTCTCCAAAACCACCATTGAGTTCATTTTGCATTGCCTATCTTCAGTATGGTTTTTATACCCAATAATATTGAGAATAATATATACCACTTATTTCTACCCAGGGAGTGTCTTAGTTCGGCTTTCTGTTGCTGTGAAAAACCCCACTAGCCAAAATCCACTTGGGAGAGGGTTAATTTCACTTACACTTCCAAGTAACTGCCCATTGTCAAGGTCATTTGATCAGGAGCTGAGGACAACAGTCTGGAAGAAGACCATTGAGAAATGCTATTCACTGGCTTACTCTCTGAGGCTTTCTCAACCTGCTTTCGTGTACAGACCTATCTCCCCAGAGGTAGCACTTCCTTCAGTGGGCTTGGCCACCCTATGTCAATCCATCAATCAAGAGAAGGCCACATAGACATGCTCACTAGGCCAATATGATCTAGGCAATTCAATTGAGTTCCTGCTCTTTCAGGAGAGTCTAGCTTCCGCCAATTTGACAAAAATTGGCAAACGTGTGGCTGCCAAAAGGTCAAATTCAAGAGTAAATTATGCTCAAAATGTGTGGATAGTTACTGTCCACACTTTAGGATGAGTCTCATCTTTGACATTCTAATCTGCCACTCCAGTAAAGAAGAGAAAGAAGGGGAGGAGAAAATGAGGAGGAAAAAAGTAGTCACACTTGTTTTTATAGACATTGAGAGGAAAATAAAATACATTAATTCTACTAGACTTTGTGTGTGTGTGTGTGGTGTGTGTGTGGTGTGTGTGTGTGTGTGTGTGTGTGTGTGTGTGTGTGTGTGTAAAAGCAAGAGATTGGTATGGGGTGTCTTAGTTAGGGTTTTACTGCTGTGAACAGACACCATGACTAAGGCAAGTCTTACAAATGACAACATTTAAATGGGGCCAGCTTACAGTTTCAGAGGTCCAGTCCATTATCATCAAGGCAAGAGCATTGCAGTGTTCAGGCAGGCATGGTGCAGGAGAAGCTGAGAGTTCTACAGCTTTATCTAAAGAAAGCCAGGAACAGACTGACCGTCCTCAGGCAGCTAGAAAGAGTGTCTCCAAGCCTACTCCCAGAGTGACACACTTTCTCCAACAAGGCCCCACCTTCTAAAAGTGCCACTCCCTGGGCCACACATATGCAAACCGTCACATGAGGTATCTTCTTGGAGCCCATCAATTTGACCAGACTAAGTGGCTACTCAGTCACAGGGGTCCTGGCTCTGCCTTTCTAGTGCTTGGACTAAAAACACCTGCTACCTCATTTAACTTCCATTTTTGCTAGAGGTCTAAACTTCTGTGCTTATTGGGTGAGAACTTTTCTGAGTGAGCCACCTCCCTAGGCCAAATTTTCTTTCTACTTCCAAATTCCACTACCAAAGTGAATAGGTCAGGTCTGCTCTGGGTTACTCTAGTGTGTGAAACAACCACTGTCAGACTGTACCTAGCCTTGAATAACACATTTCACAAAGCAAAGACCTTAACTAGAGTTACTCCATGTTGAATATAGGTACCGAGAAAGAATGACTCTACACTTGTTTGATTGAGTAGACATTCAGCAGAAGGCATAAATTGACAAATTACTTATGGCCAATAAACAACACCTGAAAACATATTAAATCATACCTTAAACACCAAGATATATCAAGCATAGAAAATGTTACTTCTTCATATAGAACTATACAAGAAGAGGCTGTCCCAAGACTGACTTATGGCAGGCATATTGACTGTTCACCCATCATTCCTCATGAGCCTCATGCAGGAAAAACACTTCCAAGGCAAAGATCCCTGCATTTGTCCCTGGGTCCTAGCTTAAGTAAATTCTTTCCTGCCTATGTCACACTGACCCTTTAACAGCCTGCTCTGGACCTGCTTGTGATATAGTTCTGTCCTGGACAATGCTGTTCCTGAAACTCACGAGACTTCTCATCAGGTCCCCTGCAGACTTCTCCTTCTATCTGGATCAGCTATGTGCCTCTTCACAGAACTTTCTCTGAACTCTGACTTTTCTCACCATTTCTGAGCCATTGTGTTGTCCAGAATGTGTGAAGAGTTATTATGGGATCTGAGAGTCATGGGATCTGAGAGTAAATGCTGGTGATTTAAAGCAGTACAAATGAACCTATTACTCTATCAGCCAGTTGTGAAGCAAAATCAGCAGCACTCAACCAATGAAACTGAGTAAGCTTGACTTAAGTTACTCAATATGTAGGAAGACACAAGTGCATCCCTGAGCGTTTCTGACACCGCATAGATGGGGTTAATACTTTCTCAGGGAGGAGTTTCGGTAGTGAGCTGTGCCTTTAACCAGAATCCGCTTCTCTCCACAAACTGGAAATTTCTCCATTTTCTGTTGGTGCTGGAAAGGCACTGCTGGAAGGTAGAAGAGTTGTCAATGGAGGTGAAGCATTGCTGAGGAAGTGGGGTGCTTTGGGAAGATATGGGATGCTTTTGGGGGAAGCAGAAGCATTGTTGGAAGGTTGGGGCACTGTAGCTGTAGCAAATGGGACATTATAGGGAAAGTGCAGTGCACTGTAGAGAATTCAGGTCCCGTTGGAAAAGTGTGGGGATACTACTGGGGAAGTGTAAATACAGAGATTTTATTTAGCAGAGCCATGTATCTGCTAGTGATGATGATCTAAGAGACAACTGCTCTGTGAGAGGTCAACCACATGGCCCTAAGTGAGGGATTATTTCAAGCTTCATTGTTCTCTACCAAGTGACAAGCAAATTTTGGGTCTTTATAAAGAGTTTTAAGGGAGAGCCCAGTGGCTGGACCATTCCATTATTTAAAATAATCGACACATACACGGCTGGGTGACAGCTTTCTCAGAAGTGAACCTGACAATGTTGTTGTGTGACTTTTTCTAATGAGTCTTGAACAAATATCTATTTACCCCCAAAGGGCACCAAGAGCAGCTCAAAGAAACAAGTCTCTCGATTGTCACTTAGTCAGCTGATGAGTTTGATGGGGTTACTCACAGGGACATGGGTAACTCAAGGTCAGCTGTACTACCTGAAAGCCCCCAGATAACCATCCCTAGCATGAGTGACAACCCACAAACTGTATCCTCAGGGCTCTCAGCCCTGCCCATCTACCACAACCCTGGTGAAGGGCCTTGTCAATAAAACTCTCAGGGCCTTCCCATGGTGTGTTACTGCTGAGATTTTAATGATCCTCCTTCCAGAGACAGAATGCTTCTGCCTGGAGGAAAACACAATAACTACACAATAACTGTAAATTCACCATAATCAACACCAACGGCCTTTCAAACTGAGGAGTTCGGAAGTTGAGAACTTAGAGAGGAGGACTTGGAAGGAGTGAGGGAGAGGTCTGATGTAGCTTACCTGTGGCTGGCTCTGTGAAGTTTTGCCTACAGTAGAGGTGGTTCCTATTCCACTGGCCATTGGCTGGCATTGGCATCTGTCATATTCAGAGCTCTTTCCTAGCCCAGTACAGTCAATAGAACAGTCAAGGTGAATTTGAGCCTGGTTTCTGAGACACTGGCTTCAGGAGGAGTACAAGTTGATAACTAGTCATCCATGAAGAATCACACTGTTGCCATAGAATCATGGGGGAGAAACTAGAAAGTATTCCCAACTTTATTTTCTCTCAGTGTTTTTAACTCATGAGGCTTTTGGGGAGAAATATTCACCATGAAATTTAAATTGTGCTGGAGCCTTGCAGAACTGAAAATACATCTCTATTGAGTAAAATCAGGGCAGTTGTTGACCCAGACATACAGATGTTGCCAAAAAAGAAGCTCTCCAGCCAGTACTTCACTGGTGCAGGGAAGGTTCAGGGGGGATAGAGACCGATAGGCCAGCTTTCGCAGAAATGCCTAGGAGGTCCACAGTGAGGGTTTCAGCCAATACCACACTACCCAGCAGTCCCTCATCCATTTCTCATGAATGAAAGCAGAGTTGACAAGAGAACTTCTTCAGCGTGACTTTATAAAGAATCTTCAAACTTGAAAGTACATCAGGACAACATACTTCCTACAGGAGTTATTCTTTTAAAAACTTTCCTCATTTTTTCTCCTTCCCTCATTCATTCTCCTCCCCCATTCCTCCATCACTCCCCCTCCTTTTCTCCCCCTCTCTCTCCCCCTCCACCCTCCTCTAACCCCTTTCTTTCTCTCTTCACTACTTAGTGTGGAGATCAATACACCCCTGCAAAGAAAAAAAGCAAGACAGAAATAACTGTCCCACCCTGGTCCAGAGCCTGTAATCCTGGTGAATAATGCTGCTGTCATATCAACAGGATAATTTAACTCTGGCACTTAGCAACATGATAAATAGCTTGTCAGATGTAGGCAGGCAGCAAGAGAGTCGGCAGAACTGCCCATGACAGGTTCCCAAGTATTAATCTTCAGTTGGATGGAGGCTGCTGTGGCAGAGAGACTCAGGAAGGTGGCTGCGGGACAGGGCAGGCTGTCAACCAAGGGGATGGAATTTCAGGGCAAAAAATATTCCAGTTTTGCTTTAGAACATTTTGTCTGGGAAGTGATGTCTTAAGGGTTAACTTGTGTTCTTCTCTAGAGACTAGGATAGAAGTCGCCAGGATGTGAGGAGACCTGTCCTGTATTCCCTGTTCTACCCCAAGAATGTTTTTATCCTTATAAGTTTATTTGAGGTACTGTTTGGAGCTAAGAACAACATACATACAGTTCTGCATTCAAGCCAAAGGTTTTCAAATGAACAACAGGAATGCATACCCCAAACACTGAAACAGGTAACACCCATCCTATAAGAAAGGAGGTCAAAGAACATGTCTTTTCCTTTTCTTGTGTTTGTCTTATATACTTACTTGTTATTCCTTTACAAAGAGATCTGAAAATATTTTTAAAAATTAAAGCAAAAAAATAAATATTTTTGGAAAGGAGGGTTGACACTTGTGGAGAGGCAGTTGAGTTTGTGGAAATAGAAATGTTCCATTAGCTTTTGAGGAGGTTAGTGGTGTGTGTGTGTGTGTGTGTGTGTGTGTGTGAAAGAGAGAGAGAGTGTGTGTGTGAGAGAGAGAGAGACAGAGAGACAGAGAGATAGAGAGACAGAGACAGAGAGACAGAGATAGACACACAGAGAGAAACAGACAAAGAGAGAGAGAGAGCTCTTAGCAGATGGAAAGCCCATCTTGGAGGAGCCACACCACCAACCCAGCTGGTACTGAAGGCTCAGAGATCTCCTCTATTTAAAGGCAGAGTTATTTGTGAGTCAACTCTGATTGTTCCAGAAATTCCCTCTGCCTGGTGTAGGAGGCAGCCACCCTCTGACCTTCTTGGGACATGTACCTAAAGAAAGAGCAGACGCACCCTGCAAGCTCTGAAGAGACTAGCTGTAAACAGGGAAGGCCCTGGTAAGTTGCTGGCAAAGCATGGCAGACCATAGGCAGGAGAGCTGCCCTTGGAATCTCCCCCACCGCCTGCATGTCTGCCCCCGCTCTGTGCTCTTCTCTTTTAATTTCACAGCATCATAAGGGTCCTGCTGGCTGATTATCTACACTCTATCAGAACTTAACGTGGAATTCACCTCTACCTGTTTAGCACTTATTAAATGCTACCACCAATTATCTTTGTGCTAAATTGACTCCCAGGATAGCCATTTCTCAAGATAACGGAAAGGAGACTCTTCCTACAAGTGCCAACTGACCCAGGTGACTGTGGGGGAGTATGCAAGGAGGGTTGCAGGTGGGTTTGGGGGATCACTAGGTGGTCAGCGATCTTGCTCAGGACCACTGCGTGTGGGTGTCAGTGGATTCCTGGGCAGTCCTTCTATATCTCTAGGGCATGTTGTCAGGGCAGTTGCATAGCAACGGCACAGATGCTGGAGGGTGAAAATGTAAGGCTCCTCCCAAAACCCCTTGGTCCCCAGAGAGGAGATGGCCTCTAATCATCGCCCAAGAAGAAAGCTCCAGGTGACATCTAACACAGCTCCTCTGCACCTTGAGATGTTCAAGGAACAGGACAAGGATGTCCAGCAGACCTACTGTGAAATGTTTTATCTGAACAAACACAGACCCTTTGGAAGGACATCAATCCTGTCCAGAGATGGCTTTACAAACTGAGTCTAAGGTCTAGTGGCCATGAAGTGGATGGGAATTTTTAAACTTTACTTCTAGGAGTTAAACATTATTGCAAAGTGCTAAAATAGTTCATACGTTCAAACCGTTAAACAAACATCAATACATATGCATCTCTGCACGCACAACTGCGTCATGGGGGACTTATGGTCTACGCTGGAAATGAGTACATCACTGAACAGGTTTTAGATTGTGACCCTCTCTTCCAGAAAGGATGCATTTGATATAACTTCTGTTCTAGAATCTTCCTCACATCTCACGGGGAGGTGTTAGGTGTAGATTAGGAGAAAAATCAATATAGCTACCTTTGGCCCAGATCACTGGTACTCCCTCCCACCCCCACCCAATTTGAGTCTGGGGGTTTGCGCATGGCACCAAGCAAGGCCAGCAGTAGCAGAATTACCTAAACCCATCTTGCATCCTTTGTGAATGCCAGTGTCATGCGATGCAGAAAGCTGATAAAGTGCATGAAAAATGAGACGGTGGTATCGACTGTCAAATGATTTCATTGCAGGGGAAGATGAGATTGTGGCAGGGAAGCCAGGTCCCAAGTCACCCATTCAGATGATATTAATTGTTCCTGATCGGGGAAGCTGGCACAAATAATTCTGTCAAAAGATTTACTGGGCAACATTCGATGCTATTTACTGATAAATGATGGGGCACTTCATTAGCTAATGTTGAAAAATCAGGGGAGACATAACAGAATTATTAGGGCTTGTATAGAAATCCTATTCTATAATGAGTTATTACTTTAAAATAACAGCAGCAATATGTTACAATTAAGTACCCTAGAAGGGTGCTTTCCACAAGAAAGGTGTTGACGTTTGAGTGATCCCCGGTCCACAGCTCTTATAAATGAATCCCACCGCCTGCCATTCATCAAAACTCCACCGAATTAACTAATTAAAGAACCTAACAAAGTTGCAAGTCTCACTCTGGACTTCAGGGAGTCAGAACCCAGAGCGGCCTGGCCAGTGCACATTGGCTCTGCATTACCTCATTTGATTTCTTCAGCGTCACTGATGCCAGAGGCTGCCTGCTGCTTCCTGCCCTACTGATTGTTCAATATGAGATTCGTATATTCTATGAGGCTAGCCTCTGGCCAGAACCCTGAACACACAGGGCACCCTCTGGATTCCA
Source organism: Micromys minutus (assembly GCF_963924665.1). NCBI lineage: Eukaryota > Metazoa > Chordata > Mammalia > Rodentia > Muridae > Micromys > Micromys minutus. Next base: position 65,810,272 of record NC_137977.1, on the reverse strand, counting down.
CCCTGACCCACTTTAACAATGGTGGAATGAATGCGATACCATCAGGAGTACTTCTGCAAGATTTTAATTGTTCTATATCAAGTGATGTATCTTAATGTCCTTCTTGTGTACTTCTTTGGATCATAAAAATGAAGAACAGTGTAGGACAGATACTGTCCCATGTTGAAAATCTTGAAGGGACTCAACACTTTGTTCTTGTCTCCAGAAGAACATTCCCATTCATGGCATGTATACATGTCTACACAAATGTGCACACACATGCACATACACAAATACATAAGAAATGAACAAGAGCTGCTTAGAGTAAAGTTTCTGTTAGGAGATGCCTATCTCATCATCGGGCACAGGGAAAAGGGGATGAGCATCTTCTCCGTGAGACTGTGCCCTTGATCCATTAGCCTCCAGTAAGACTGAGAAATTGATTTACATCATTTTAGCTATTTGGGAAGACCATATCTACAGTCAGGAGATTTGCATATTTGTTTATGAGTCAAGGTTCTGTGTATTCAAGGATGGCATAAAACTCTTCTGTCAAGGATAACTTTGAACTGCTGATCCTCTGCCTTTACCTGGTACATGTTAGAAATGAAGTTGTGTGTCACCATGTTCCACATGGGCAGTGCTGAGGATAGAATCTAGGGCACCGGGTGAGCTGGGCAAATACCCTACCACCTAAAATATATCCCTA
>NC_137977.1:65799584-65804584 GCF_963924665.1 Micromys minutus | reverse complement strand
GAAGCTGCAAGGGAACCCATTACTAGCAGAGAAATGCAGTGTCTAATGTCTCCTGCAGTGCAAGGCATGACACGGCAGAGATCTGTCCACTGTTCTTAGAAAATAGAGTTTCTCTTGCAGTTAAGATGCTATTGTCAGCACACCCAGGTGCAACTTGAATTTTTTTCAAAACCTACTTTTAATGATGATTCTTAAGCTCTTTAACCTCCCTTTTTACCCACCCTACAAGAGGTAGTGAGAAAGAAAGGACATGAGGAAAACCAACCTGTTTAGAAATGTTCTTTGGAGCAACTTCATCTGTGTTGTCTGGAAAACAGCATTTCACAGGTTCACAGAGGCAGCTCATTCTTCTCGAAAACATTTCATGGATACATCAGTTCGGTAGAGTCCAGTTCGGCAGAGTCAGGATAGCCAACAGGGATCAGCAGCAGTAACATAACCTAGCAGAGACAGCCGGGCCTCACCCTCTGCACGACTCAGAAGGAAGGACCCAGAGGGATTCCAGAACTTCTTGCTGGGCCTCTCTCAGGGAAGTGAAGACCAGCAAAGACCCCGAGACCAACAAGTGTCACACACAGCTAGCTCTATAAGCAAGCCTAGCTCAGCCCTCATTGCCATCGAATCCTTTTGCATGCCTTCCAAACATTACCTGTCCTCCATGGGTCTTCCCTCAGCATGTGCATCTGTCTCAGCTGACATCGTCGGTCAATCAGCCCTAGTCCACAGAAGCAGGAAGCTGCAGCACACCACCAGACGTTTTGTGGTGCACTTTTCTCTATGGAGTCCCAACAAAGGTAGTTCAACTACTCCATGTAAGGCGGACCAATACATGTGTCTTTCAAGAAGAATTTTTCATGTGTCCTTTCACATGCTTGCTTTAGCAGATTATCCTTTCTCCTGTGTCTGCTTCAGCTAAATGTTCTTTCATGTGTTTACCCCAGCAAAACACCATCCAACACTACTGACTTTCCAAAGAGCCCCTAATAAGTCTCCATTTCACCTGGGCATTGTCAAGAAGTTTGAAAAAGAGATAGGACTGATGGTCACAGGTGAGATTCCCAGTCACGTTGTGACCCCACAGAGAACAGCTGAAGATCTGGGGGAATGGGAGGTCAGGGGAAGCTCCACAGAGATGCTCTGCTGAACTAGCAACGAGGCAGAGAAGTCTCAGGGTTTGGTGGAGTAATATGTCCAAAGCCCATAGTGAGACCACATTCTTAACAGGCTGCTGTAAGTCTTAGGTGACAAATGTCCGCTGTTGCTTTCCGCTGGCCTGTGCTGATAACCTCCACCACATCCTGACTGTCACGGCTACATCCCTACCACCACCACAACGAGGTCCTAACCCCAGTCACCATTAACTCTAATAGCCCTTTGTTGCAGTAAATATTAAAATAGAAATCTGGTTTATCTCTTCACTGGCCCTGCAGTCTCACTCCGTGGGTGCCACTTTTAGCATGAAACCGTGAGCACGGACTCCTGTCACTTGCTCCATGCCGCCCTCTCCAGGGAATTCCCTTCCCAGGCTGTTCACTCTGCCCGCCCGGGTGCTTCTTCCCAGGCATGTTTCACCACTCAGTACAAACATGATTCTAAGGCCTGACAGCTTTTGATACAGGTTTATATATCAAACTCTCAATTCACAAACCCTCTATACTATAAGATTACACCCAATGGACAAAGATACAAACTGGCCTTCTAAATGAGATAAATGACCTATAGCATCCCTTAGAATATTTATATCTACCTAGCACCAATTAAGTTTACCTGGGTCCAGATCACCCTTCTCAAGCTCCATCTCGATCTCTCTTCTGTCTCCTTCTCTATCCCCTTTCCTCCGACCCTCTCTCTCCACCTTCCCTTCCCCTGCCCAATCACTGGCTCTTGCCTTCATTTTACTAATTAAAATGGAAAGAAGGTTCTGATAAAGTCACCTAAGTTTGTCTCTAGGCTGCTCTTCTTGGGGAAATGGAATTAACATCAAAACACAAATGGCTGCAGGACAACCCACAGTCCTCTCCAGCCATGCCACCTCCTGTCTACTGTCACCAGTCTCTACTACCTCTGCGACATCCCCTCTGCCTTTACCAGTCCCAATGACATCCCTGACACCTCTCTTCCTCTCTGCCAGTCTCTGCCTCCTATTCCACATTATTGCTACATCCTACACATCTTCATCACCTCCTTCATCCCATCACCTCCACACTCTCTACTACCTCGATCCCTAAGACCTCTAGTGCGCATCCTGCACTTCCTCTGTGTTAGTACTGCCCTGTGCTCACCTGACACCTTTGCCAGTCTCCACCCACTTCAGCAGTCCCCACCACTTCCTCCAGCCCCACTAACTGCCCAGTGTGCCTGCCACTTCCAATGTATGCCTGCCACCCCCTCTCTGCCCTGTCACTTTTTCTATATTCCAACTACAATCTCACCCGGTGCACAGAAGATGCCTGTCTCCTTCAGAGACATCTCTTCCTTTTAAAAGTTACTACTCTTCTTGTTCTAAGTCGTGATCAGCTCAGAGTTCATAAAAAGAAAGATGGAGCTTTTCAAGGATCATAAAAATAAAGAGAAATTGAAATCACTGCCACTGTAGTAGAGAGCATTCTCTTCCTGTTGAGAATTTGGCACATTAGGACAGAAGGATGCAGAATATATTAATATAAATATGTGTTTCAGGTCATACATTAGTTCTGAAGTATTTATGGGTACAAGAAATTGAAAGCAATCAGGATAGAACCCAACCACAATCAAAGCTTCTTCCAACTCCTCCCTGATGCCTATGTGCACAAAGATGAATGAATACCCAGGATTCTTAAGTCACTGTTTTTGTGAAATTAGATGAGATAAATATTTAAAGTACATGATGTTCTGTTGATTGCACAAGTTTTTATATAAAGAGTTTAAAATCAATATTTTACTAATACACTCAATGCTCTATTTAGTAAAATGAAGCAAATTATTACACTCTATCTGCACTGCATTCTTTCTGGTGTGATGCCAGCTTGTGCTCGGGTCCACCTTCTTACTGGGTGGTCCCTTTCAAACTCTCCAGTTTTGAAAGTTCTCGTGCATGGGGAACAGATGCTCTCCTCCCCACCTTCCCTGGCCTTCTTGATCTTTCAACAATTTCCTTCCGTGGATAAAGTCCCCACATTACCCCTTTCCTCTGTGAACTTCCCTTTTATGTTTGAATCTAGAAAAATAGTCCTTATGCAGATCTTTTCCTTCATTTCTGTTTGTGTTTTATATTCTTGTGATTTAAATTGAAATTATGATCTATTTGAGGCTATTTGTGTGAGTAAGGTGTTTAGGCAGAAGGTGATTTTTCTTTGTGCTTTTCTCTTGTTGCATTTGTTGACAAGGCTAGTCTTCCTCAAGTGAGTTCTTCTGAACCTTTGTTATGGCTCTTGGGACATTTGTGAGTCTCCATTCCCACTTCTAGGTCCTCTACCAGTTCATTAAAAGGGTTCGATCATCTATTATGCAAAGCCCACAATGACATTCTTCAGTGTTGCTGTGTGCTAAGACTATTGGGAAATATTCTTCAACTTTCTGACTTTAAAGACTGTTTCAGGTCTAGTCGTGTGCTTCCCACTGAAAAGTGAATGAACTATTTGTTTCCACGGGTCACCGCCCTGAGACTTGGATGGGAGTTCATGACACTTGTAGAGTACTGTCTGTGCTGAGGCTTTCAAACCCATGGCCTCATGGCTTTCCTCTATTTGTTTTGAATTGAGGTTTATCTCATTAGAACTTGATGATTTATTCAGACATCATATTATATTTACACGCAACTATTTTATTTTCTTCAGAATAATTACATGTAACAATTATTCCCAGTTTCATTTGCCTGCACACATTGATGATATCTAGAAATGCGGGGTTCTTTGTCTGTCTTAATGTTCTGCAGCTGCAGTGAAGTCAGTTATGAATTTTATGAGTTTGGGGAAAATTCCTTGTGGTATTTCATGTACTCACCTAATAAAGATCACTATGTCCACTACTGAGGTGTGCCCCATGCAGCCTTTCTTTCTGCTCATGTCTGTTTGTGTTAAAACCTACCCTGCTTTTTATATTATATATATAAACCTATCCATGCCTTATGTGGATCTTCTCTTGCTGGCCTGGTACAGCAATTTCTGTGCTTTTAGTTTTCAGGTACCTTTCACAGGATCTGAGGTTTCCCGAGCGAGCACACTGCTGACATTTTGTCATTGTTTGCTCTGTGACACACAGGGGCCATCCCTGAATCTCAGCAGCTGCTGTTTATGCTACTCACAGTTTAGGGAGTTACTGATTTCCTTACATCTCAACTCTGACATTCTATTTGTTTCTTTCTTGCTTCTCTAGTTTATTTTGTTTTTTTTCTACCCTCTGTGCAACTCATGCTGTTTTAGGGATCTGAGCTTGGTTTTCTTACCATTCTCGCTTGCTTTCTGTTGCTATGAAATAGCATGTTCTAAAGCAAGTTGGAGGTAAGATGAACTTTATTCCTCTTGCAAGTTATACTTCATTATCAAGGGGACTAAAGGCAGGAACCTGAAGGCAGGAACTCAGCAAAGACCACAAGGCACACTGCTTGCCAGTTTGTTTCTCTTTAGGTTGTTTGGCTACCTTACTTTATACAACCCAGGACCTAGGGATGGTTGCCTGTGGTGGACCCTTCGATTTCATTGTATTAGCAATCAGGAAAATGCTCCGCAGGCTAGTCTGCTGGAAGCAATGTGTCACCAAGATTCCTTCCTCCAGGTATGTCTAGGTTTGTGTGAAGTTGACACAATCTAATGGCTTTGATAGCTTGGGTTTGGTAGTATGTTTGTCACTCTGTCATGGAGTGTTCTCCCGGCCAGTGAAGCAGGGGTACTGTCTTTCACCTAGGTTTCTTATGTATTGTTCTTCTGAGTAGCCATCACCCTGAAATAGTGGGGCAGTGTGTGGTACCCCATGGTATGGTTTAGGACATCCCTGGGAAGGAGTCTCATATCCACTCATATCCT
>NC_137977.1:65661277-65799384 GCF_963924665.1 Micromys minutus | reverse complement strand
CTCCGTGGGAATTATCATTCTCTACTGGTCCATACCTGCAGTGCAGTCCTGTCCACAAGTCCACACAGAGTCACACCCATGCACACATAATAGAACATAAAAATAGTTCTTAAAATGGAAGAAGAGCAGCTAACATACATTCCCTCTGCTGGCTTCATTGAAAGTGCCTTTATTTTCCTGTTATGACAGCGCGGTCCACAGTCTGCTAGCAGCCCATGGTCTATGGGTTTGGGTGAGAATATGTATTATTGGGGTCAGAGTATAGTAGAAACGGCAGGCTTTCTTCTGGTTGAGCTCCAGACTTCCCGTAGCCTCAGGGATGTCGTTTGAGGGATCCCACCTGGGCTTGTTGGGTTTGTGCTCTCCTGGTACACTTGGTTTTCCTGGTCTGTGCTTGTGTCGTTTTCCTGTAACATTTTTAACACCCCCACAGCCTTGTCTCACTACCAGCAATGTTTCTTGGGTTCCCATTACAAAATATTTCTCCTTCGCCGTGCCCTTAAGAGTGCTTACTGCTTTTTCCCATGACCTGGGGGTTCAGTTTCCATCACTCACATGTAGGTTCATAACTGTCTGGAATTCCAGTTCCAGGGTATTCTGCAGCACTTCGACCTTTGTAGGCTCTGTGCATGCATTCTGCACATACATATACTCGGGCACACTCATAAACAGATAGAAAGTAAGTAAACAGGTTTAAAATCCTTTCTGGAGAGTCTTGGCACTCCAGTAACTCCATGTGGGTGGTACTGTTGTCTTATTTGGCCTGGGTGGGTGAGCATATGAGGCAGGAAGCACTTTGGTGATTCATTCTTTATTAGCTGGAGAACAGGCTTTTCAAGTTTGTGGTACCAAGAATCCAGCGAGCCATGTGTGCAGAGCACAGAGGGAGGGAGGGTCCTGATAAGCTGTGCTCTCCATGGCTTTGGGGAGTCTGAGAAACATACATGCAGTGGCCCCCTCGAGGTCAGGGATAGCAATGTCTGGGGCTAGAGAGCACGTTCTGGGCTATAGATAGGCCATAGATAGATGCTGTCGAATCACCCGGCATATAGATGGTGACAGTGGGGATCACGAAGGCAGAAATAAGGACATAAAACAGCAGTGAGCAAAAGGAGCAGAAGATAGTGATAGGGGAACAGCAATAAGAACCCTATAGGAAACAAAGGAAAGAGAACAAAAAGACACAGCAGATAGAGGAAAAGCAGACGGGGTGCTTGATGTGGTCACTGTGAACAGGACTAGCCTGTCTCATGCAAACTACCAGGATGTGGAGTGAGCAGGCACCAAGGAGTCCACTGCTCTGTAAATACTATAAACCTTGCTGTGGTCACATCCTGGAGGGGAAAGATCCCAAGGAGTGGTCTGCACAGGACTCCCATGAAGCCCAGCCCCCTCTCCACACACCGCTCCAAGCCACAACTGCGTTCAGACTGCTCTGCTCTGTGCGTGCTCTGGAAAGACGGCCTAATGGGTACAATGCTTGCTGCCGAGGCAGATCTGAGGTTAGATGTCCAACACCCACTTGGAAGCCCAGTGACATGATAGGTCAGTAGCCCCAGGGTTGAGTAGCGGAGACGGCATGGCAGGGCTTGCGGCTAAGGCAGTCCAGCTGAAACCACAGGCCCTAGGTTCCGTGGGCCACCCTGCCTCAAGTAATAAGATTAAGAGGCAACAAAGAGCCCTGATGTCAACCTCATCTGCCTTCCATGCTGGCATGCACAAGTTAGAGCATCTCGAGCACATGGGCACACAAATGCACACATATACACACACATACACATACAGACGTAGATAAACATACAGAGCTGCAGACAATGAGGACACATTCTCACATACAGAGACACACAGACATGAACACACACACACACACACACACACACACTCACTGCTGAATGGCTGAAGCGGACTCATGCACACCCTGAAAACTCTTTTGTTTATGTTCTCTTCTCTAATAAAAATGTTCACTCTGGCGAACATCACCTCCTGTGGGATTTATTTCTCCAAAGCCAAGCACAAGGAACTCTCAGGCCCTTAGCACTCAGGGCTGGTGACAGGGCCAGATGCCACATGAGGCAGGCTGACTCTACCATAACCTGGCTCCACACTTCCCAACTACCCTCCTTCTTTGCATTCTGGTAAATATGAAGATAAATTGAAACGTGCTAATCTCTTGGACGCTCACAAGGCATACTCCATAATGGCTCGGTGTGTGCTGGCACTTACCAGAGCAAGGGAGCCAACTGTTACATTTTCAAGAATTTTGTGAGCCAGTTGACATCAAGTTGTTAGCTTGCAACCAGCCTCAGTTGGAGACTGGCAAACACTGCACATTGGTGTGTGTGTGTGTGTGTGTGTGTGTGTGTGTGTGTGTGTAAATCAGTTGCTAAACATTACCAGCCCATAGCTAGGATGATCTTTTGGATCTTTGGATGGTAGTTTGTAAATTTTATCTAAAGAAATTCTTTTATCCCATTGTCTTACTTTTTCTAATTTTTCGGGATTTGATTATGTCAGTTAACAGGTTTCACCAGGCCCCAATACCATTGCTAGCTCTTGGCACCCACAACCTGGATGAACTCATTTGATTTATACAGAACCACCCACCATCAAGGATAGAGTTTCAAAATCATGGGGCTGTGGTAAGGTAGATGCAGTGCCAGGAGCTAGTGCTAAAGATGCTCCATGCTGGTTGTAGCATAATCCCGAGAGGACCACTCAGAGCATCCAGAAGGAGAAGGAGGCTGGCACAGCTGGGCATGGCCCAGGTGCAGTTGATGAGGATGCTGGACCTCCCTGGGAGCCACTGGGGCTGACACCTGCTCCCACTGAGTGGCTGCTGCTGGGGCCAGAGAAGTGCTTCTCACTTCAATGTACCTTTCTGGGTATCCACAGTCCTGCTGTAAGCCTAGCTACCGATATTGCACAGTGAGTGGACCGGGTGGTTTTGCATGACCATTTTCTAAATTTATCCACAGGGTGAGAAATTTTTTACAGACAGGAAGAAGACAGGAGATGAGCTTCTTCACATGACAACTGTGACACAAATAACAGCAGCTCCTAAACCACAATGTCTTCTGCCCTCTGTGAACTTGTTCACATCCTCTGTTTAACAAACCTGTCATTCCACAAATAGACAAATGGCTCGTAAAATGGCCGCCACTTGCTTTCTCAAGATGCAAAGGGTCGAGTTGTGGTGAGTGTGGTACCTGCTTCCGGATCTTGTACCACAGGTTATAAACCAAGTTGTGGGGCTACTCTTCCATAAACAGTGGAAGAAAGAAGAAAATGAAGGCAGAGTGTGGTTCTACTGGTTGGTTTTGTGTCAACTTGGCACAGCTAAAGTTATCACACAGAAAGGAGAGTCTCTTGAGAAAATGCTTCCACAAGATCCAGCTATAAGGCATTTTCTCAACTAGTGATCAATCGGGGAGGGCCCATTGTGGGTGTTGCCATCCCTGGGCTGGTAGACCTGGGTTCTATAAGAAAGCAGGCTGAGCAATCTAGGGGAAGAAAGTCAGTAAGTAACATCCTTCCATGGCCTCTGTATCAGCTCCTGCTTCCTGACTTGCTTGAGTTCTAGTCTTGACTTCCTTTGGTGATGAACAGCAATATGGAAGTGTAAGCTGAATAAACCCTTTCCTCCCCAACTTGCTTCTTGGTTACAATGTATTATGCAGGAATAGAAACCCTGACCAAGACAGTGGTCAAGGATCCAGTAGGGATGTCTCTGGTACATGCTCTGTGCTCAGCAGGGACCTGGGCAGAGGCAGATGGTATTTCAGAGGAGCAGCCCACCTGAAGAGCACCACCAAGCTCCAACCTTTCTCTTTCATGTTGGTGCCATACCCATTTTTAACTCAGCTCCAAATTGAATTTCAGTCATTCAAGTGTTCAAGTCTGAGAGAGGGAACCCCACAGAGAGGCCCCTTTGTTGTTTGGGTGTAGTTAAAGGGACTGGCTGCCGTAATTCCACACATAGATGGGTGGAGACAGATTGAGGAACCTTAAAGTATGTGACTAGAGCCTCATGCCACTGACAGCAAGTTTTAGGCAGAGCAAGAGCTAGCCAGGTTGCTTACAACGAGGAGGTGGCCCTCATACTTAGCAATAGGGGTTGGCAGAGAATGAAGGTGGCAGGGAAACCAGTGGTTTGGGGTGCAGAGTTGTTTGGGGTATAGAGGAAGGAGTACTAGGGAAGAGGGATGACTCTTGGATTTATTTATTTTTTTAAATTGTAGATTGTATACATTCTTTTAGCTACAGTAAAAAGCCTGTTTTTCTTTTTCACTTTATATGTTTTTGTCCAATATCAAAACATGTGAAATATATAGTACACCTTGTTCCATGACATTCCAGCAACTGTGAACACTGTGCAGTGCTTAGGTCAGGGCAAGCATGCACACTTTATCAACCACTAGCATTTGTTATTAGCTCCCTGGAGTGTGTCTTAGGGTCACCATCTCCCTCCCCATCCCCAATGGCACTGCTAGGGAACACACATCTTCCTGCAGAGCTGGGATGAGGCTGGGATGAGAGAGCCCCTCCTGGAGATTAGCTCTAGGAAAAGAGAGAGGCAGGAACTCTACTGTTTTCAACCGAGGGAAGAGGAAATCTGAATGGAGAAAAGACACGTGTCAGCACCAGGCAGGATGAAGACAGATGAGTTTCCCCTGTTACCTGACCGGTACTTGCTCCACTGTGGGCAAAGCAGACCTGCTTTTAGTACACAGATGACCCTCCCTGATTAAGAGACTCACTGGTGAGCAGATACTGTTTTCAAACTTATACAAAATCATATAGTGATCTCATTGCCTGGACTTAAATATCCTTAATAGCTCATATAGCATAGACTCTGGAGTGTCTATGTTCCAGAGAGCCAACAGTGTTATATTCTAATATTTGTTGTATTAAAAAATGTAGGTAATGAAGAAATAACCCCAACTTGAGACTCCACAATTCAATCTACTGTTACCCAACTACCCCATTGAGCTGTTTATAAGTCTTTGCATGGCCATATATTACTCTTTATCAAAATTATTTGAGAGCTTCAGGATGTTAGTCAGAGTTTATGGCTGTCATGCTATATAAAACTGTGGGTAACACAAACCCAGTATATAAAAATCTCTGTGGGATGGTTGGACAAAGAGTTGGTTCATTTATAACCTTAAATGTTTTGTCTGGTGGTAGATAATCTAAAAGTACTATTATTCCTGCTTTGATGGCATTCTTAGAGAACACAACTTTTGTGGTGTAAATCATCACAATTATTACTTTAATGGCAGCTACTCAAACAGCATCAGATGGGCCACTGCTCATATCTAAAATAGGAGTCGAAGTCACTGGTACAGCTCTGTACCTGCACACGGATGTTTACATAGCAAGTTTCTCCACTGAAAGGAGTCATGCACGGGCCAAAAGTGACCAGAGTGGGCAAAGCAGCTGTCTATAAAAGTTGCCAGAAAGAACTGTATTCTGACAGAATTGAGATTGTATCGACCTGAACATCTAAAAGAAGAGAATGGCTCTGAAACTTTGATTAACCTCATAAAGTTAATTTAAGTCCAAAAAAAAAAAAAAAACCCTATATTGAAGATGCAAAGAACCCACCCTCTGTGCTGTGTCTTTAAAAAAAAAGTATAACAAATACAAATGCATACTGTTCTTTATGGTTCATAAAAAACCTGATTCTATATGTAAGTATGTGTGTGTGTGTGTGTGCGTGTGTGTGTGTGTGTGTGTGTATGTGTGTGTGTATATATACATATATATACATATACACACACGCATATATATACATACATATATATATATATATGCATGGTATGTTGGTTCTGGATAATACATTCTGGAATGTCCTCCTTCCAAGGATAACAGCTCAAAATTATTGTCAGATGTTAAAGAAAGTTACCTTAGAGAAGCAGCCGGTGCTTTCTGAGAGTGCTCTGCACTTCCCTTCACCCGCCCATGAACCCATGTTCAGTCCCCAGAATCTGATGTTGCTGCTGCTTTGCTTAATGAAAAGATCTGATTGATATAAAGACACATTTCTCCTAAACTCAGCAGAATGTGCCTCTAGCATTAGTGGGTTCACCAGCTGCAGTGCAACTGCTTTTGGATGTGGAACACCTCAGGATGTTCAGTACTTGAGATGGTTCAGGGTATGAGACACAGACTCATAAAGACATATTCGTCCCAGATAGGCTGCACTGCACACAACATAGGACTCCTTGCTGGTCCATCTCTTTGCCACCATCTACCCCTCCACCATTACCCACCTCTCACCATTACCATTGGCATGGTAATTGCGTTCAACATCTACACACCACTCTGCCCCACTGACTTTATCTTTTCATTACCCTTTCATCTGTCTCAGCGTCCCTCTTCTTTCTCCTGACAACCATGCTCTCCATCCCTGTAAGCGCAGTGTAGGTCTGCAGTAGGATTACTTCCTTGATAATGAAAGGTTAGGAAGGGCTGTGGGTAAAGGTGGAGACAATTCCTGGAAAGATTCAGGGGAAAGGAATAGAATTTGTAAAGAAAGGAAGGTCACAGAACATTGAGGACTTTGGTACAGTTGACACGTTACATCGGGAGGAACGATCAAAGGGCAGTTTGTACATTCTGGCTCCCAAGCATTTTGAAGATGGCAGTCCCATTTAACAAAAAGCCTCTCTTCCCAACAGAAGAAGAAGTACCTGTGTGTTATTTCATTGTGTTCACTGGAAGGTAGACACTATCTGGGGGAGGAAGTGCTTGCTTCTGTCTAAAGGACAAAATTCATTCACTGTGAGCACTGTTAACAGTAATGGGTCTAGCAAGGGAAATGCTTCTGTCAGTGAAACTGAGCTCCCTCCACTGCTACAAATGTGGCCTGCTGAGCATCCATCTCATGGTTAACAGTTCAGACAGTCACCATGTATAGCACCTGTGATCAAGCACGCCACCACTGGAAACACAAAGAATGCTCAAATTATTTGTGCCTAAGACGAGTGGAAAAATTGTAACAGTAATAGCTGGTAATGATTCAGAGTCTAGAAATCTGAAATATTCTAGAGAGAACAGCCTCTTCTTCTTAACAATATCAACAGTAACACATGTGCACACACATGGACACAAGTACATAGTCACAGTCTTACACAGAATACCCCTTTAAAAAATAAAACATCAATCATAATATTAATCATAAAGAAGCCAGACTCAAGGCCAGGGTGTACCTTCACTACTTTTGTAGAGTGTAACCTTTTTTGGAAAGAGTTTCCAGGTGGTACCCTGTTGGTCAGTGTGGCCACGCTGTCTCAGATATGTAGACAGTGACTATACCTCTGTAGGCTGTGGTGAGTGTCTGCTGCTCTTTGCTGTCAACCTCAGAATGCACAGACACTTTCAAAGAACTGAGCCAATAACCAACAAAGACATACATGTAGGATGGGACATTTATGGTGGCATAGTGGCAGACATCACAGTCTGCTAAGCCTTCAATGTCTCAGCTACCAGCCCTCCCTGAAGGGAGCTCTCAGGCACTTCTTAACTCTCCCAATGGAAGCCTAAGCCGGCTTCCTCTCTGCCCCCTCTTCGAGGAGAGGGAGCAGCTGCTTCCCTCCTCCACACGACAGCCCTTCACATCCTGAAGATGCTATTAGGTCAGCTCCCAGCTCTGGACTAAGTGAGTGTAGATCCTTTAATCTTCCTTCATAGGTCCTATTTTCCGAGTCTTTAATCGTGTCTGCAGCTCTCTACAGAATCCCTTTCAGCTTGTTAAGCCCTGGTGTGTCACCTCTTCAGAGGGTGACAGGAGGGTGGAAAAGCCAGGCATCACCAGCTTAGTCATGTGTACTCTCAAAAAGCATAGCCAAGCAACCTCCAAAACCTGCCTGTGCTCCTTCAGATGGGGAACAAACCCTGAGAAACAGTGTCTCCTTCCCTCCCGGAGAACAAAATTCAACAGTGATGATCAAAACACATTCACCCATGAAGACAAAATACATGGCTTTCTTCCAGCCATCCCGGGGCTGTATAACTTTTTACCATGTTACCACTCTGATGTTCAGATTGTGCAACAGTTTCAATGTGGCTTTTCATAATTTCCCAGGTTGCTCTATTAACCCCTCCTTATTTCAATCAACAAACGCTTTCATTATATGATCTCAGACTAAGGTTCAGGTCCTTTATTGTCAAATTACAGATCCATTCAGCATGGTGGCTCAGAGACGAAGCACAGTAGGAGGTGCCTGTCTGTCCCCTGGCTGATCTTCAGAGCCCACTCATTGCCTCTTGGTAGGCTACCTGGGGTCTTCGGGTACCTGCTGCCCTGAACCTGTTCCCACGCAGGAAGTGGATGCTGACCCCCCGTGCTCCATCCCTCTCCTGACCATGAGTTGAGTTAGATTTCAGGGTCCTGATTAAATCTGCCCCCGCGCTCTGCAGTGTTATCTTCGGCTCCCAGCTCGGGCACACTGCGCACTTAATGAACTTGCTCTCCTTCCCATCACTCAGAAAATTGATGCAAGTGCTTAAACAGCATCGAGCCCCGGATGCTCCGAGGGGAAGCGCCACTTGTCAAGTTCTCTCATATCGATATTGAGCCATTTACAAGTGTGCTCTGAGTGCGGCCACCAAGCACTAGCTTCCTTATTATTGGGGCCATCATTTTCCTGTGTGAAGTAGAATTTCACAGACTGGACACCAGTGTCCCAGGACACGATGCAGTGTGGAACTGTTTCTTTCTCTTAGGGGCTCATCTGGGATACCGTGTTCCTGTCTTGTTAAAATCATCCTGTTGATTTTCTTTAAGAAAAAGCTAGGGTGTCAGCTGTGTTCTTTCTGAAGAAGGACTAAAATGCCTCAAATGTTGCTTATTTTCAATTTTATCCCTGTTTTAAAAACTTATTTAAACTTAAAATGTGGGCAAGCACACTGTAGGGTCATTTCTCAAGGATTTTCAAGTTCATGATTCTCTATCTATAGCTCTCTTTCTCTCTACAACTATATTTCCATGGCAATATCTCATGATGGCTGACCTTGAGATTCTTCTACCTGAGCTTGCTCAGTGCTGAAATTCTGGCCCAGTGTTGTTACTCAAGTTTGTTTAATGACTTTTGCTTTGAAGCTATTAATATTCTCACCATTAAAATAAAAAAAAGCCTTTATGCAAATCTATCCATCCTATGGACAGATTACCTGAGCATCTTGTTCTCTGAACCTTTGATAAGGGACAATGATCTGGCTTCCTGCCTACCCAGCTAACATCTGGTTTCTGTCTCAGCAAAGCATGGCAATAGACCTGAGAGCATCCAAGGCAGGCTGTGCTTTTCCACTAAGGGGGTGTTTCTTTTCTCCACTTCTTAAGCACTCACCTAGTCTTGCCTTTGTATGATGCAGCAGCATTGAGCGAGGATGGCATCTTTATCCTGGCGGGGAAGGGGCAGAATCTACTCTGTTTTAACCTGTCTTCACGGAGGGGGTATTCCTCCTCATTTAGAAATGAAATAATATTGTTTCAGATGTGGCAATTGCCTTTTATTCTTGAAACAAGCAAACTGTAAATTGTCAAACAGAACAGGATAAAAACGTAATTACTGCTTTTATTTATTCATACCATATTAATGTAATATAATTATCCAGTAAGCAGACAGAACCTTATGAATATTCAACAACTACGGCAAACCAAAGCTGCAGACTAGTTATTCTAAGGGATACATAAAAAGAAGAACTTTAAAGACTGAAATAATTTTTCTCTGTTTCTAGAACAACATGTGGTATCATTGTGGCTTAAAAGCCTTTGCCTTCGAGAGCAGAATGGTCCAATTACAATCCAGAAAATAACATGGAATGAGGGGGTAAATTCCTGGTCTTACAAACAAGCTGGTATATATGGGTTTCCCCCAACTTTAGTCCCATTCCTCAAGTTAACTTTCCAAGGAAAGAAAGTTGAACCGTTAAGTGGCCGAGGGCTCATGTGGATTGTGGGCACAATGCTCCAACTTCTAGGAGATAACACTAGTAATAGAACATGAAACCATTCATCATTAGAACGGATCAGTCGATATCTAGAGGGCAGAGCCTTAGGCTGGGATAGACAAGAGAAGCACCGTGGTAAGGTGAGCAGGCCCGTGGTTGTAAAGCTCAGTGGGAACCTGGGGTAGCAGAGAAATGGTCTATCCAGCAGGAGGCAGAGCCCATGAAGGTAAACCTAGGCTTCACCAGGAGATGCAATGTATGTGGATCCAAAGAGTTCAGTAGTGCTGGGCCGAGTGCACAGACCTCGATGTAGTAGGAATCGGAGCTCAGAAGACCCAGTACCCAAATGGGAAGTCCTGTTGGCACAATTTGGGCTCCCCAAGTACCTGCATTCTGCTTCCCTGGTGTAGACACCCCATGTGTAGTTTGGACTCTACTTTCATAGGGAGGACTACTCTAGTGCGTAGCCTAGACTCTGATTTCAAAGCGCAAACTCCCATGTGTGTCCTGGGCTCTTTGCTTGCACAGTGTGAATTTCCCCGTGTTTATTCTGGACACACTGCTTTCAGGTTTGATTAAGTAGATTTGGTATACACATTCACCAACTTTCCAGTCTTACATCACTGTGCCCTTTCTTCCTCAACAATGATGTGAAAGAGACACAAGAAACAGCTGACTATAAAATCGAGCAGGTTGGTATAATGTGATACATTCTATCTCTGTGCATTGGTCTTATTAATAGCTTTACCTTATTTTACCTAATTAGGAAATAGATTTTGAACATTGTACATTTTTGCTTTCCTATAACAGATGGAGAAACAAAAGCAGCAAGGGAGTAAATTGCTTTCCAAAGGTAATTTCCCAAGAGCTGGTGGGAGCATCAATTCATTCATTCACTTATTCCGTGACTATTAGCTGAGTAGTTACCATGTCCTAGCTGAGGAGGGACAGTGATGAGAAACACAGACAATGTTCCATCTTCTCTCTGTCACTGTCTAGAGTGGAGGGGAGCATCTGGGTGCTAATTATACAGAATCCATAGGCTGGTAACAAGGTGCTGGACATCACAAACATGTAAAATGCCAACCCCTGTGCAACCTGAGCTCAGGGGCATGGAAAGAGAGAATCCATGGGTAAAAGCAGAGGGTTGTTTTAAGCAAAGGAATAATGTAGGTTAGTACCCTAGTAATGGGCACAGAGACAACACTGGTATGTGGAAAGTTTGTAAGGCTGGTTAGGAACCTACAGCTCCACCCTAATTGTCAGTAATCATTCACTACAGTCTCAGAGGTACTCTGGGTAAGTCACATGGTCCTGTGGGTTAAGGATCTCTTATTTGTGAGCATTGGAAATAAACATCTTATACTCAATCTCTGCATATGCAAGAGTTGTGCTGGTTGTTTTTTGTCAACTTGACACATCTGTGAATACAAATCTTGGTACATATTTGAGACTACAAACCTTGACTGAGAAAACTCCTCAAAATTGGATGTGGTGGCATACAACTTTACTGGTGGACATCTGAGTTCAAGGCTAGCCTGATGACTAGGGCAGCCAGACAGCTGAGCTACTCAGAGAAACTTTGTTTTAGAAAACTGAGAGAAAGAGGAGGGGGTGGGGCTTCCATGATATTAATTGTAGGCAAGTCTGTAGTACCTTTTCTTAGTGACAAAGACTGATCCAGCCAATGAGGGGTAGGTTGTGCCAGCCTTGGGTAGGTTGTGCTGATTTGTGTAAGAACGTAGTCTGGACAAACTGTGAAGAGCAAGCCAGTAAGCAGAACTTCATGGCCTCTGCTTCCGCTCCTACCTCTGGCTTTCTGCTTTGAGTTCCTGCTCTAACTTCTCTGAACAGTGATCTACAAGCTGTAGGCATGGATTAAAACCCTTTCCTCCTGAAGTTCCTTCCAGCCATAGCAAAACTGGGCTCAGAAATGAGTACCTTACTTACGAGGTATAGCTTTCACAGACCTGACTACACATGCGGGGCAGGAGTGTGGTGGCATTTGAACTTTGAGCTATAAAAATCATTAATTGTTCAGGGCTCAGGACCATTCTGTGGGAACTTAGTAGATTAAAATGTTGAGAGAAACGCAGACAATGCAGGCCTTGCTGGTGAAGTTCCAGAGGAAAGTTTGAAAGCCCCTTAAAGAGACTTTCGGAGCAGTCTGATAGTTTGTATTAAGACTGACTCTAGTTAGCTGGGGATGAAGAATCAGCTGTGATTAAAACACCAGAACTACTAAATTAAAAATGTTGCTTTGCTGAGACAATGGGTATTTCCTAGCAGCCCCCTAATGTTCTTCTCTCCTAATTTACCTCCACTTGATCCCTCTGTCAATATGTAAAATGTATACTAAACTTGTTTTAAAATTTAAAAAATTCAACTTTAAATACACACTCAGAAGAAGAAAAGATATTATCTCTGAAACATGAATTCTTCAGTTTACAATTTGCTGTTCAAAATCTGTATTGAAGGATTAGAGGAATTCTCTTCCTAAAGTCTATTTTGGTGAATTAGTGTGAGACGTAAGATATTGGCATCTCAGGGTTTCTCTTGCTGTGGTAAAACACCACAACCAAAAGTCACCTCAGGAGAAAAAGTTTATATCGTGTCACAGCTCCAAGTAACAGTCCATCACTGAGGAATGTCAGGGCAGGAACTCAATCAGGGCAGGAACTGAAGCAGAAGCCATGGAAGAGTGCTGCTTACTAGCTTACTCAGCCTGCTTGCTCATACTAGCCAGGACCACCTACCCAGGGATGGCGCTGCCCGCAGTGAGCTGGACTGTGAATCCATCAGTGTATTCCATCTAATAATCAGTGAAGAAATGCACCACAGGTTCACCCACGAGCCAGTCTGCTGGGGGCAGTTTCTCAGTTGAGGTTCCCTCTTCCCAAAAGACTCTAACTTGTGTCAAATTGACATAAAGCTCGTCAGCACAAGAGTTACAGCTTTGAAACAGATATTTCCTATGTCCATGACTTAAAATATATTGTTAATTCCACAGAATCCTGTCGGACACCATGCAAGAAGAGTCATAGTAGGCAAGTGAGTTTCTTGAGACCCACTCACTTTTCCTGCAAATCAACGAGAAGAACTCTTATAAAGTAATATCGTTTACATGAATTAATACGTTTATAGAATTCCTGGCTTGATTTAAATAGTGTTGTGAAGTTAGGGTAATTGATAAAAAGTTAAAGGATATGGTTTAAATTATAATGAGGTTAGAATTAAGAATAGAATGTGGTCCATTCCCTGTAATGAGAACCACATAGGTTAGAAAAGGAACGCAGAGAGCTACCATGCACTTCAAACACAGAGATGTATGCAGAAAAGAAAACCAGGCCTGGGACAAGCTAACAACCAAAGAAAACATGCATTCTGGGCTGGCTTTGAGTCCTTGGATGTGGCTGTAAGTTTCAGTGTGAACCATGGATAAACAAGGTTACGAATAGTCAATTCTGTTGTGAGTACAACAATATAGAACAGGTTTAGCCAGTTTAGGTGATCAGCACTTCAAGAATAAGGCACAAGATAGATGTTGATCTGTTTCATGTAAATGCAAATCGGTGCCATATAAGCACTGGAGAGAACTTGGTACTATAGGCTTGCCTTGCTCCAACTTTGTTAATCCATGGCAAAAAAGTAATGTTTCGGCGTTATGATGAATTTGTGAAAAGATGGGAAATATCTAGTTAGGAGTGAGTTTCAAAATAAGAATACATGATCAATAATTCTGTTGTAATTCTCCTTTATGTAATTATTTTAATCTTTCTTTGAAGAATATGATTTTGTGGTGATTGTTTTTTAGGAATATGAAAATTGTGGCTATGAGGTAATCTTTTTTATACCTACAGAACTTTGCCTTAGAGAATATAAAATGGCTAGGAGGAAAAATAAAATTGCTGGAGCCACCACGTCAGAGTTGGCTCCATTTACCAATGTGTGTGTGTGTGTGTGTGTGTGTGTGTGTGTGTATGTTGGAGCTAGCTTGTCAGAGTTTGCTCAATTCAACAATGTGTGTATGTATATATGTAGTGTATGTACATATATAAATATAGTTGGTTGGAACTTTGCTCCATCTACTGAATATGTGTATATGTATGCATGTGCCTGTGTAAATTTGTTGGAAATTTTCTTGCTTTCTCCACTCAATTTTTGTGTCCATGTGTGTATGCTTGTGCATGTGCTTGTGTGTTTATGTCTGTGTGTGTGTGTGATGATTTTCCCCTCTTCTTTCCTTTGCTCTAGTCACAGGCTTTCATCAGCATCCGCCCCTTGCAGCTACTACTGGAACAGTCTCCAGTCACAGACTCCACGCCACACTTTGGCTTTTGATAGAATTCAAGCATGAGTAAGAGTCCAAGCTACGGCACGAACGATGACTCCACTGAATTATCAGAGGAGCTGCTGGGGTGTCTGGAAATTTTCGGTAGAAAAATAAAACGAGAAAACGTGTAACACATTTGTTTTTGTTCACTCCTGCCATACATGCATTTTCTTGATTTTCTGGTAAGTCCCTTACTCTGCCAAGTTCATCAGATTCTTTGCTCAGACTGTGCGCGTGCTTCCTGCAGAAAAGGCTCTAGAAGAATTACCTGCCTTGGTTTCACTTCAGAGGATGCCAAAACTAGAACTCTAACAGAAGTCTTACAGGAATATGTGAAGTCAGAAATTGATTTTCAGGGTGTCCAGGCAGTGGTCCTACCAATGGAACATTCCAGAAACTTAAGCTATCTAGAAAGAGACAGGTGCTCAGCGTAGCTGGAGCAACAAGGGCCATTGCTGAATCACCGAACCCAGCACTGCCTGCCAAGGAAAAGCCTGTGAGCAACACCAAGGTTACAGATGTGCTCAGACAATTACAGATGTTCCCGAATTACAGATATGTCCACATTACAGATGTGCTGAGATTACAGATGTCCCCAGATGTTTACAGATATGCTCAGATTAGAGATGTTCCCAGATTACGGGTGATTATAGGTATGCCCAGATTACAGATATGTCCATATGATTATAGATGTTTCCAGATTACAGATGTGACCAGATGATTACAGATGGGCCTAGATTACAGATCTTCTCAACAGGGTACAAAAATAGAAAATGAAAAGAAAAAAAAAACTGTATGAAATGGGAAAGTAAAAATAAAAGAAATATTCCTCATGGTTGTTTAATAAATCTAAATTGTGTTTTTTTAAATAAGAAATCAATCTTGCAAATAAATACAAACTAGCAGAGAAAACAGCTAATTATCTAAAAGGAACTTGTTACTAAACTAATTTTAAGTTATACAAAGCTCAAGTATAACAGACTCAGTGAAAGAAGTTTTTAAAAAAATGTCCAGAAAATCGCCCATGTCTTATGTTTTAAATTATAGAAGATCAGATAACACAACGGTACAAAATTAAGTCATGATATAAGCATGGAACAAAGAGTTTCCCAAGTATTTTCATTAAGACAGCAAGAAAATGAGATATAAATGTGGTAAAATTGAGAAATATCATTTGCTAAGTGTCATTCATTCCTGGAATACAAAACATGCATGTTAGGAAGCTGTTAGCAGATGTCCTATCTTGTTAACACAGATAATGAGTAAAACCTTATATTTTTTTCATTTTAGATATAAAATTTATACCTATTCCTGATCTAATGAACTGAGAGAAATAATCCCGAGGGATCTTCCCTGACGCAGCTCTGATATCTCATAAGACACACTAGGAACATGACTTGAAATCAAGAAAGCCCAGCATCCACCCTACTACTGTGTGAAGTCACAGGGAAGGAAACGCTGGGCCACCATGATCTAGAGAGAGAACTGTTACCACACGGAAGGGTCAAATCATTGGCACAGGATGAGGGAGGGCATGTCTGCAAGGCCTCGAGGACTAAGTAAAATGCTAACATTGGAGTGAGCAAAAGCCAGGCTTTCACACACACAAATATCAAACGAAAAGAACAGTGGCCACCACGCTGCTTTTGTAACAGCAGCAGATGGGAGCTGGACCTGGTAGTGCTCTTCCAACCCTGCTCCTCCCATCCTACCAGCTAGGAGGACCACTGAACATCTGAGGCTGGCCTGGCCTACAGACTGAGTTCCTGCCTCATCTCAGAGGCCAATCACTGCTGTGCTTTCTTTGGGATGCACAGATATTTGCATAAGAAAAGAAATGTAAAAGAAGGAGCGAAGGAAATTGAAGAAGAGGAGGGTGACTGGAGGAAGAAGGAATGAGTAGAGACCAACCCTAAGAGCTTTTAACACATCAAAAAATTAACTCATCAAAAGCCGCCATGGCTGCTGGAAGCAGGGTTCTGAATAGAGGGTCCACCAAACAGCAGAATGGATCAGAAAAACAGGAACAGGCCTGCCTATATTACACACTGATTTAATGTGTAATAAGGGTGTGATCTCTAATACTGTATACAAAAATTATTTGTTTGATTTTAAAATTTTTCCTCAGTGTCTGTTTGCCATCTTTATAATCTCCCACAAGATGTGAGTTTTGGCATATATTTCTTTCGCCATAGACAAGACCACACTGGAAATGTGTCAGGGAGTTAAGTGCAAAAATAATGTCATAAAACCAATAGAAGGAAAAAGTGACTTCCTTTATGGCCTGAGTGTAAGGAAAGACCTTTTAACTACACATTGTAATGTAGATGCATTGAAAACACAGTAAATAGAAATACTCATGTTTCACTAAATTAAAGACACTTAAAAAATAATAGGAAAAAAACATTTTTCATGAGACAAAATACCTATTTTGTTTTGTTTTGTTTTCAGGGGAGATGGGTTAAACACAAATGGGAGACCTGAAGAAAACCCTTGTAACACAATAACAAAGAGCTTGAATGACACATGAATATAATCTCCAACCACAGCTCCAGGGCCAGGCACCAGACCCATTTGCATAGCTCAGGACTTTGGAATTCCAGCAGTTCATTTCTTCACCCATGAGCATACCAGTCAGGCAAATCTGATCAGCAGATGTTTCCGAAATTGCCTGAAACACTGTTTTATATGGCACCTGGTCGACACGTAACACAAACTATCCCCGTCGAAAGGAGAAGGGGAAGCCATTCACTGGTGTGGGAAGTCTGGCTGGGAAGTCTGGGAAGATGGCCATGTTGTCATCAGAAGACTGTAGTCACCTGTGTGTGTTCTTGAAATCACCGGTGTATGTATAGCATGAACGCTGGAGGGGACGCCTGTCCGGATGCCCCAAGAGTTTGACTGTGGCTTTATTCAGAGGGCAGGGGAAATGATGACGCACATCTCCTAAAGTCCTCTTCCAGGAACCTGTTGTGTGAGAAACACATGGGGGTTCTCCATACAGATGGGACACGGAAATGCTAAGGCTTGAACAGCCATTATCGCCGGTCAACAGTATGACTGGGTAAGGATGAAATGCTAGAACTTTGTATAAACATTCTATAGAAAACCATGAAGGGTAGAAAGGATAGAAACAAGAACACATTAGGAATATAATTTCCTAATATAGACAATGACTATAGATGTGCGACGTCAACTCTTTAACAACCCAGTTCATTGGCACATTTGCAGTCTACACATGCCAATGGAATTTTTTTTTGACACCAATGGGATCGTTTTGACTCTGGACCAGGATCCTACTTCCCTGTCTGTCCCTTCACCACAAAGAGGTGAGGAGCTAGGCTCTGACCCAAGAATATCAGCAGCATTCATAGGAATAAATATCCTCTGACTCAAACCAGAGCCAGCGGGCAGCAAAAATCTTCAGGTGGGCATTACCCCAAATGGTACTGGCAGTTTTGAGAACCAAATTCCCTGCTCCCTGATTGGCTGAGTGTTTCCTACGGACTCCACAGCACCGCTGTGTCAGCATGTGCAGATCTCAGCCCTTTCTCCTGGTTCATGGAAATGGAGTACTGACGCTTGAACCATTTGCTCACTGAGCTGAGGTTCCTGTCTATCCCTGGCTGTGCCTTCATGGTGGGTTGTCTGTTAATATATTTCCCCCACTGCCAATAAACTATTCTTATCTTAATGAGTATGTATGTATATATTACAGATATGATGTACATATGTATGTGTATATGTGTATGTGCATGTATATGCATATAGTTATAATGAACACACATATATAAACACACACACACACACACACACACACACAGTTTGCTTGCAAGCTTTATGCTTTACTCATGGGATCCCAAGATTTGAACTTGCATGCTGTTGGGTACCCTTCTCCATTGTTCCTCTATCTTATTTGGACCACAGAGTCTCACACAGAAGCTCACTTTGGCTGGACTGGCCAGTGACGTGTCCCAGTGATCCTGTCTCAGCGTCTCCATGATGGAGATTTCAGGTACATGCCACGGTGCCCAGCTATGGCATAGGTTCTTGGGACTGAACTCAGGGCCCCACACTTGCACAGTAGGCATTTTGCCCATTGATCCCTCTCCCCGGCACCCCCACTTTTCACCTTTGATATACATGGACCCCATCTTAAGGCAGGGTTTGAGGTTAGGTTCCTGTCTTGTCTTTCTTCTCAGCGAGGAATGAATCTTATCTGAAATGGTTATTGAGCCGACTTTCCATTTCCCAACTGATTTGCAATGATAATTAATTAATGAACACAATTTTCACAAGAGTCAGACCAGATTCTAGATGGTCTGTTTCCTTTCTACTAAGTTTTGTTTGTTACCAATATTATTCTTTTTAAAAACTTCTCTTTTTTTATCAAATGGGTATTTCCTGCAGAAAATGTGAACAGTACAAACTGAAAATTAGGTAAAACGATCCAAAATATTGCCAGCTCACAACCTTTGTGTTTATTCCATATGTGGGCATCTGTGTGTTGCCTCCTTCCTGTTACTTTACCCTTCACCAGTGGTGTTTAAGTCGGGAGGCACACTTGTTCTTGGATTCCTGACACACTGCCTCTTCCTCAGGCTGCCCCACACTGACTTCTGTGAAGATGCTCCCTCCCCTGTGGTGGGATGGGTTCCCTCTGTACCTCCTGTACCCCAAGAGGACATCTTTCATCACAAGGTGGGCTCGTCAGAGTAGACACAGGCCATCTCTTCCTAAGGGCTTTTCTTGCATCCAAGGTCACCAACCCCCAGACTTTGAGTTTCAAAAGCTAGAGGAACATTGAAAATTAAGTGTAAGGCTTGAGAGGACTTGACTCTCTCATGTGAGAGGAATGGCGTTTGGGAAATGTGAACCACAGATGCATCTCCAAAAAAGGCACTTGTGTGACAGACAGTGACTGTCTGTCCTAAAGGTCAGAGTTCTCATTTCCCACAGGTCTTATGAAATGAACAGAACACATGCCGTGGACCCCCCAAATTCAACAAGCCCTGTAAGTAAAGGTGCGCAGTGGCCATGGACCTAACTGACCCTTCAGTGTTTATGGTGGAAGGAGATGGTATTTGATGTATCAGAAACTGACACCAGAGACAAAGAGCAAGCAAGAAAGAAATGGGACACGACACCCAACAGCTTGTGCGTACACCCACGTGGCAAGGGAAGGGAGGGCATCTTCCAGCAGCTACCATGTGCGCAATCACAGTGGATTTAAAACTGTCTCAGAAGGAATCCTACTGGGAGTGTTTAGGTCCACAATTACAGTAAATGAAGATTCAGAATTAGCAAACGCATTTCACTTAATTAGAAGCATTAAGTAAGTACCACCACATGTACAGTAGTGTGCGTGCTAAGATGAGAAAACAGCTGACCCTGAAAAGTCTTTCCTTCTCTTCTTCTAAATCTTATTTATCTTATGTTTAAGAAACTATTAATATTTTCTCCAACTGGACACACACACACACACACACACTTACATACATATTTATGGATATACATATATTCACATACAAGCACACATTTATATACATGCATGCCACAATTCACATACACACATATATACACAAACATACACACATATATACATGCATATACACATACAGGAACACATATACATGTGCATACACACACTCATATACACATACATGGATATACATGCATTCACATACACATACATACACAAATACACACATGTACACATATATATACACACACACACAAATACATCAGCCTGTTTCTGGTGTGAGCTTACAGGGACCTAGCCTGCCAGGAAAAAAGGGGATAACAGTTTTGCCATGAGAAGGTTATTACAAATTCACATTTCCTTTGACTTGATGTTCTGAAAGCCTGACTGATGATTTTTGATGTTACAGTTCAAACAGCCAAGGCTTAGAATCTGCAGTCAGAATCTCAAGGAGCTGCGAGGGAGCTGGAAGAAGGAAAGAAGCAGGAATGTACAGAGAGGAAACTGATGGTGGTAAGAGGGCCATTTGGTCACAGCTCCTGCACAGGGCCCTGGTTAGCACACTGGCTTCTTCAGCATTTCAGCTGTTGTTTCTTAGTGAAGGGGATGATCTGAGGTATCTTCACTTCTGCATTACTTTTATTTCCTTTACTTACCGCTTTCGTGGTGCTGGAGAGAAAGTTCCAGACAAGTGTGGCACCAGCACAGTCTCAGCCATGCGGCACTGTTTTTAAGGATACCATCTGAGTAGAGCTGTGTCTTGTGACCCGGGGCCCCTGTCACTGCATTCCAGGCTTGACGTCACAGAAACGTGGGTGTCACTGCGCTGGGTATCAGAGTGGCTTCTCGACTTTTTACCTGGGCTATTTTCTATTTCAAGCTCATTGAGAAGCATCGGAGCCTATTGTACAGCCACTGGCTGCCACGTGACAGTGCTGTGGACTCGGGAACACAAGCCAAGCAAAGAAATTCACTAGAGAGAACACTGGCTTTCCCCAGCTCCCTCTGAAAAATGAAATTGTTTTCTTTATGACTTAAATTTGCTCTTCTTGGGTCAAGCGTTTGATTCAACAGACAATTGCAAGAATCAATTTTTCAAATGCTTGCATGAGGATTTTTCTCCTTGCCTTCACCACATTTGTTAAATTTAGAAACTCCCATGACAATCCTTATTCCATTCACAGCTGTTGGAAGAACAATTTAATGGAACACTCTCTCCTCTAAACCAAAATGCCCATGTCAGATATGTCTAATGCATAATAAAGGCATAGAAATGAGCCTAAGAAATAGAAATCTGTGCTAAACTTTTAAAAGGAATTTGCATTTCTCTATTTAATAATGTATGGAGCAGGAGAGGTGGCTTAGCAGTCAAAAGCACACCTTGGTGCTCTTTCAGAGGACCAAGAAATGGTCCCCACCATCCACACGGGGCAGCAGCTTTTTACTGTAACTCCAGGGGATCACATTCCCTTCGGGAATACCTACCTACATTTTTGTAAACATGTCTGAAGGGCTGGGGAGTGTGACACACAGGGAGGGAAAACTTGCTCACGTGAAGTGTCTCTGGGTTCTGTCCTCAGTCCCACAAAATAGAAGTTCCCTTACCTCCAAGGATAGAAATCTAGGATACTCCATTTTTACTTTATGGTAAAATTGAAGGAGGAGGATAATGACGGTTTGTTCTACAATCTGGGATTGGGATCTGGTTTACTAAAGCAAAAATTAGGACTCTCAGACGAATTGGTCTGTCCCACTGCCATAGTCAGAGAACTCACACTGTGGTCCTGTTCTTCATTTTGTCAGTGAGGAGCTGAGGACTCTGTGGTTTTGGAGTGGGAGCTACTACTGAGCTGTTTACAGAAGTATGCAGCTAAATTATGAACCCTATGCCAGGAAGCCAGGGATTCTTGTCATCGGGCCATTTGCTGAAGACATTTGCTGGTCTCTGGTTTCTTCTGAGCATTGATCATCATGACCAAAAAGGACTTGTGTTGTCATGACACTCTCTCCTCTGGGTTGTTTCAAGAGTTGTCAGGAATAGGAGCATCTAGAAATGAAGGCCACCATCCCCCACCATCAAAATTGAAGCTACCGGCAGTGAGGAGCCACCTCAGTCATTCCACAGTGCTCCGCAGACACCTGCATCACAGTGCTTCCCAGACACCGCATCACAGTGCTCCCCAGACACCAACATCACAGTGCTCCCCACACACCTGCATCACAGTTCTCCCCACTCACCCGCATCACAGTACTTCCCACACCTTCATCACAGTGCCCCCCAGACACCTGCATCACAGTGCTCCCCCCACACCTTCATCACAGTGCTCCCCACACACCTGCATCACAGTTCTCCCCACACACCTGCATCACAGTTCTTTCGACACACCTGTATCACAGTGCTCCCCAGACACCGCCTCACAGTGCTCCCCAGACACCAACATCACAGTGCTCCCCACACACCTGCATCACAGTTCTCCCCACACACCTGCATCACAGTTCTTTCGACACACCTGTATCACAGTGCTCCCCAGACACCCGCATCACAGTGCTCCCCACACACCCACATCACAGTGATCCCCACACACCTGCATCATAGTGCTCCCCACATACCCGCATCACAGTGCTCCCCATACACCTGCATTACAGTGCTCCCCAAAAACCCGCATCACAGTGCTCCCCAGACACCCGCATCACAGTGATCCCCACACACCTGCATCATAGTGATCCCCACACACCTGCATCACAGTTGGGAAGATGGGTCAGTCAGTAAAGGACATGTCTAGAAAGCACAAGTCCCTGAATTCAGTCCCCCTGCCCTGAGCCCACATAGAAAGCCACTTGTGATAGCACAAACCTGTAATCCCTGTGCTTGTGAGTGAGACTGGAAGGATGTGGAAATGTGGAGATTCATGAAACGTTTTCTGACAGAAGCTTGACCTTCACAGTGAAGTTCCAACAGAAGTCCCTATCTCAAAACAAAATGGTGGAAGGAGCCTAAAGACTGATGTCTGACTGTCCTCTATTTATATGTGGCTGTGCATGCGCGCGCACACATACACACACACACACACAAACACACAACACACAAACACACACACAAATGCACACACAAACACACACACACACAAACACACACACACACACACACACACACACGATAGGGGTCAGAGACTTCCATATTCTGCTGAAGTATGTGTAAGATGAGACCCAAAGACCTGTGCTCCTACCCTCCATCCCTCCATCCCTAGTCTTGATCTTTAAACGAGGGAACCCCCTGCTCTCTTCCCCTCACATTCTTAGAAACATGAAGAAAGACAGTATCCCCCAGTCCCTGACGATACCTGTTCACGCCTGTTAGAGAAGAATGGGGCCGCTGACTACCATCTTCTGGAGCAACACACTAGGCAAAACAGACTCCTATGGCTACTGCAAACCAGCGTGGCTCTGCAGTGAGGGGCCTCTGGATTCTCACTCTCAAGGAAGCAGGATGAGTACCCAAACGACCACATTCATGTTGCTCTGTCCGCAGCCAGTGACTGAGCTGACTGCTGGCCAAGGCTTTTAGAATTCACACACGGCTGTTTCAATACAATGACTGGACAATGGCGAGGGCTCTGCATTCCCATGGGTTCTGTCCGGTGCATAGCAATCAGCTAAATATGTCCTGCTTTGCCGCAGGTACCAGCGTTGGGATGAGGGGCCCAAGGACGCCATGGCATCCTATGGAGAGGAGGTACCAGGGCAGGCAGGGATCCCTGCAGAGCCATTGCAGGGAGAGGGTGGCCTGAGCCAGGACACAGAATCCTGTTCAACAATCTTACTGTTTCTGGTATTTTCCTCAGGAAAGCCCCTTAGTGTAGCTCAAGCATCAGTTTTAAACTGTGACTGTATTTTTTATCATGGTTGACAGAGGAGAATGTGACTGTGCTCAAATTCTTGGGACAATCTTTGACAGAGACGGACAAGGAGCCGGAGCTTAGCTGTATACTCAGGGAATTGGAGACACTTTCCATCTGTTGGGAAAGAAACATATTGGTCAAAAGCTAGATGTGTAGGTTGTGTGCCAGAAAGCCCAGCACTTGAGAGGCATAGGCAAGAACACTACCATGAGTTCCTATTAGGACTGGCCTGTACAGCTAACTCTGCTTCAAACAAAACTCAAAGCAAAGGCATGAAAAAGCAAACAAACCCCTAAAACCCACCCATCAGCCCCAATAGGGACCCGCGGATTCGGTACCATTTTGATGTTATGTTTCTGCTATGTGTAGAGACCTCAGTAATCACAATGCCAATTTTCATGGGATTCTGAGGTCAATTTTCAGTTGGTAATTTCAAACTTTGATTGGCTATTTGTTTTCAAAAGAATGAATTCAGGAGCCGTGAAAAGTTTTGGGGAAGTGACAGTAATTTAAAAAGGGAAAAAAAGAGGTAACTTCTTGTGATTTTCGAGCCCAGATGCAAGGCTGCTGTGATTTCAGAATTAGGAAATACATATCCAGTTCTCTGAGGAGGTCTTCAAATGGTTAAAAGTCTTTAATCACAAAGAAATCGCTCTGAGGCGCCGGTCCTTCCTGACAGGATCTGCCATTTTCTTCTATGCACTTTTATTTTTACCTTTTCTTGGGCTCTGTTGGAAACAGAAAACTTGCTTGGATTGGGGTGTGGACCCCGGATCTCAGGCTCTCTGACAGATAGATTAGCAGGAAGACTGTTTCCTGTGTAAGCTCACTGGGCACTGGCCCCGAGAGAGAAAGAATATTTTAGGGACAGAAGAGGAACACAGGCCAGATGTTACCTTCTCTCACCACCAACCCCTGGAGACACTCCCTTATCATATGAGGAACCTGAAAACCTCAGGGAGCTGGGGGCAGCCTAGAAACTATAGTTCCACACCCCAACAAATTCACAAACCTGTGGTCACCATGTTTGCAGGCAGGGGCCACCACAAAAGCAGCATTGCACACAGTACTGTGCACTGGGGTAAGTTTGACTTTCACTGTAACCCCACTGGGAATTTTACTTTAAATACATTTAAAGTAAGCATTATATCACAAAATCTTGTATTTACAATATTTTTATATTTGTAAAAACATGCTTATGAATATTTATATCCTTGTTTGTTTTCATATGTGTGTGTTAACCAATATGTTTAATGTCAAAACGTTTAGTACCATGGCCTGTTTCTGAGAAAAATTTGAACACGTTAAAAAGGATGTTCAACTTAAGATGCCCCTATTATACTAAAATGACTCTCCAAATTATTTTATAATTTATAAGGGGTTCCTTGGCTTTTAGCGGGTGCATTGTAGATGTGCTGTTTAGTAATGGGTGCTGAGCAGAGTCTGGTCTTCTAAGCATCTGACCAGGGATGAGTCTTCTTGCTGGTCATAGCCCACTGCACAACGAGGCTTCTCCAAGTAAGGCTGTAAGCAGCAATAGTGTGTCCCCAGGAACGTCACAAGGGAGGTGCTGTGTGAACCAGAGGATGGGAAGTGTTCTGTGACGTGACGCACAGGAGGGATGTCTCCTGTGCAAGACAAGGCAGAGGGGACACCAGCTGAGAAGATGGAGCCTGTAGGACTTCAGAGGGTAGGGAAGGGGTGGGAGCTAATATAATCACAGCACGTTATATACCTGTCCAGGATTATCACAAATAACTCTAAATCATTTCCTGAAGTTGAAGTAAGACAATGTCAGTTGTGAATTTTTTCCTGTTTTTGTATCATTCACAGGGTAGACAGTTTTTGTAAGCACTAGCAACTTTATTGGAGTCTTGCATTTTGAACTGCTTCTGAAGGTGAAACATGGCCTGCAAATCTGTAGAGACAGAAAAGGACTCTTCCAACACAGTTCAGACTTAGAAGAAAAGCTCAACCCGAGTCTGTTTTCTATAAGTTTTCAATCTCTGCTGGGCTGGTCTGAATGACAGCCTTCCACACTATGGTTAGCTAATTACTTTCTTGTCTTCCCCATTTCACCCCCTCCCCCAGGAACCCAAAATTCTTCTTCACTCTTCAGTTTTCAACATGGAATCCCTAACAGTGGGGTCTGTTCCCAAGAGCTCGGCAAGTGCAGTGGCCTCACACCGGCCAAGCGCAGGGTAAGCGGTACCATAGATTGTCCACTATAGATCTCCATACCCAGGCTCCTCTTAAGTAGGTGTTGGCAGTAGCTTTGAGCTCCTTGGTCCCTGCATGCCCCAAGTGCCAACCTCCCAACTCCCCCAAGAAGCACTCAAGGTCGTTGAGATGCAATGCCAGATGTGTCCACTAGATGGTAGTGTGACCTCCAGCAAGGCTGAATGGGTGCCGCCCTGAGCCCCCCGCTGTGGCAGGGGTGCCTAAGCAGTTAGGGCATGCTCCTTGGGAGGAGATGACAGAAGGCACCCACTCTCCACACTTAATGTGGTGCGAACCCTGAGAATCTCTGAAGAAGCTACTGGGATTCTGTTTGTTTTGTCTTTTAATGTCAAACAGACGAAAAGGGTGTTTTAACCACTTACAGTGTATTAAAATACATTTCCTATAGGGACAGTTTCAAATAAATACTGACATCTCATTCATGAGCAAGCACTCCATAGTCACATGAAGATCCCTGGCATCCGCCTTAGTGACCCCCCAAGTTGCCATGATCGAAGTCTTGCACATCTTGTTTGTGTATGATGGTTGTTGTAAGATTGTCATGTGACTCCTGGCCCATTAATGTCCTGCAAAGGACACAAGTTTATACAGAATATATAGAAACAATTCCACATGCAGTGACTTGAGAATCCTGTACTATGATCTGAGCACTTTGTTTTTCTCCCCAAGTGCAGAGCTAGACATACCGTGTATTGTAAGCACACACTGGAAAAAAATATATTTGCAATAGATTTGGTAGCATAAGGAAAAAATTTTTAGGAAACGTCTCTGAAAAACTGAAGTGTGCTGAATGCACTAGACATGCCACATAATTGTTCTTAAATACTATTGTATAAATTCACCTGCCACAAGCATGTAGAGTGTGTCACATTTTCAAGCATGGGGCTGCTGATGACTTGTTAGTAAAATTGCTAACCTGTCATCAGTATTGCATAACTCTCTGCCCCTGAAAACTTTGGTGCTCACCAGCTCCAAACAAGCCCAGATCCCACAAAGCTCAGCAACCACAAATAGCAAATATCTAGTGTAATTTTAAACATCTCAAAATACAAAAGCACAGTTTGCTGGTTAATGGTCTGCCACATTCACATCACTGGCAAGGCGCCTCCCCTTCTCTCCGTGGAGGCCTCAGACACTCAGTCTCAGAAGTGAGGCGTGATCAAGTTCCTATGTGACCATCTGTTGCTCTGCATCTGAGAAGCTATTGTGGGTGATTACATGGTGTATTTGGGTTCTTTCTTAACATGATAGGCCCAGTGGGAGGAGTACAATTGCATGCCAACACAGAGGTCACACCTAACAGAGGTCAAATCAACACAAAGGTCATGCCAACACAGGGGTCACACTAACACAGAGGTCATATCAACACAGAGGTCATGCCAACACAGTGGTCACACCAACACAGTGGTCACACCAACACAGGGGTCACACCAACAC
Organism: Micromys minutus; assembly: GCF_963924665.1. Lineage (NCBI taxonomy): Eukaryota > Metazoa > Chordata > Mammalia > Rodentia > Muridae > Micromys > Micromys minutus. Next base: position 65,772,035 of record NC_137977.1, on the reverse strand, counting down.
AGGGGTCATGCCAACACAGGGGTCACACTAACACAGAGGTCACACCAACACAGAGGTTATGCCAACACAGTGGTCACACCAACACAGGGGTCACACCAACACAGAGGTCACACCAACACAGTGGTCACACCAACACAGGGGTCACACCAACACAGAGGTCACACCAACACAGAGGTCACACCAACACAGTTCCTGCTTTATCTGTTTCCATATTTTAAATATTCTATGCCCAAATGCATTAAAATGTTTATACTTTATGAAATACACATCCTCGTGATCCTAAGGCCTTTGTTGAAGTTGGATTCCTCCTACTTGTCAAGTGTCTCTTTAAAGTGTCCTAGCTAAAATAGGAAGTAAACCTATTCTCCTTTTTTCTATATAGTCTTTAAAAAATGCTTATCTGAAACTTTGTTGTTAGAGTTGGAATAGTTTTCTTCTCTTAGTGTTTTAAAGCCCTTCGATGATAAGAACCAAGCGGCAAGGTGCTCAAACTATGAAAGGCCTTTTTTTTCTCTCAGGCTTCATGTTGCTCCAGAGCAGATGCCAGCCATTTGGGGTCACTTAAAAGTGAGAATTATTTGGGTTGACTTTTAGCTCAGTAGTAGGCTACGTGCTGAGCATGTATGAGACTGCATCCTGTTTCTAGTTCCAAGGAGGGAGGGAGGAAGGGAGAGTCAGGGGAGAGAAGGAAGGAGGGAGGGAAGGAGGGAGGGAAAGGGGGAGAGGAAGAGAGATGGAGAAAAAGGAAGGAGTAAAGGGAAGAGGAGGGGGAGAAGGAAGAGGAAAGAAAAAGAATTCAGATCATAAGCCACATGTACATGATTTGTGGTCCTGGGTTCAGATAGAGGTGATCTGGGAAGTCTACAGTATAGTGTTTGTGACAAACAACACAACCTTCTAGCCTGAGGCATTGTGATCTCCATGTCCTCTGTGGGTCCAGAGTCTCTGAGTGGCTTATTCTGTGCACTTGCCGAACCGGAGTTGTGTTGTTTCATCTTCCCGAATAGTTCATTCTAACCTCTGTGCATGGGTGAGTCACACGAACCCACATGCCAGTGATTGCTGCCTGCCCCCATCCTCATTTGAGAGACTCTTAACCCACGAAAGCAGTGACGTGCACCTGCACCCTGACCGTCTGTGTTTGCCTTGGAATGCGTGCTATTGAACACTCGAGGCCTGAAGCCATCTCTACCCGAAACACAGGCAGCACTAACAGAGGTATTCCAGGTCAGAGGTTGTGTTCTTCTTGCTTGTCATCTTTATACCTGAGACTAACTGGCCAGACTCCAGAATAACAAATGACAATGCGGGGAGACTCACTGTGTGAGAATGGCTGGCATCAGCCTTTGCAAAGTGCCAGGCACTGGCACTCTGCAGACATGATCCTACTGTGTGCTTAACAGTAAGCTGTACTGCTGAAGAGTGTATCTTTCCCCTCCCCCCATGAGCAATCATCCTGGAGGGAGGGAGGGATGAATAGAGTATGGACATGTTAAAGATGGAGGTGTTTTTCTGTTTGAGCTGAATGCACCATGTGCTTGAGGGACACGCCTGTGATGGGAAGCGTTTGCTCCTTTCAGCCCATAGCACTCTGGCTACGGATTTATATGGTCCCATCCCTTACGGGTGTTTTCCTTCAGCCCAAGAATGTGCTCCACCGGGGCTCCATACTGCTTTATCTGGTGAGATATCACCAGGTGTTATGTGTTAATGCACACGTGTTCATGAGATCATCATGAACATAATCAGTGTGCAAAGAACTAGTTTGGCTGTTAAGCATGGCCAACTCACATAGGAACCGTACACATAGCTATACATGTATGTGTGCATGTGTGTGAATGCATGAAATTTGCCACATGTATAGATGAAAATTCATAATAGTAGAACTTTCTGAGTGAAGATAAGCAGTCTCATAGACATTAAATATCACATTCCATTAAATTTTATGTGTACACACTTGTTATTTGCTAGTTCCTAACATTCATAAACTTGGGCAAGTCCTTACACCTGTACACACACAGGAACACACGAACACACGTGTACATGCCCACATGACACATCGTAAGCTACCATCCAGTGTTTACTATGCAATTCCCAGTCAGTACAAGTTCCCTGGGGTTTCTTGGAATCCAAGCGATGTCACCACTGCAGGGCCAGCCTCGAGGCTGCCTGCATGTACCACTGGCCCTTGATGAGTTTGCTTTTCGTAGCCAACGGACTTCCTCCTCTCTGCTGACGAGTGAGAACCAACTGAGATTAGAGAGCACAGCCCTTCTCTCCACCCCTGCGCATGTGCCTGAGCCGAGGGTTCCAGCTCCCTGCCCACTGCTCCTCACAGCCCTTACCAGCGGGCACCTCCTTGATTGGCTCTGCCCGGCTCAGCGCTGCTGTTCTTGCCCACGGCTCTGGAAGTGCTCTGGAAGTCACACCCCACTTCTTGTTTCTCTTCCAAAACATGCCCCCCCCAGATGACCTCAGGAATCTTTGGACATTTTTCAAGGACTATGGAGGACGGAATGGCACAGGAAGTGGGCACGACGCGTCAGTTATTCCATTTTAACGCCTCCCTCTGTGGGTCTGTGCCCACTCCTTCCCTCACCCATGTGTGCTTTCACTGAGAGCCTTTACACTTTATTCCTTACATTTTGATCCGCTAAAAAAGTAACAGGTTACGTCAGAAATTTGGGATCGGCCAGGCTCTCCATCCTTGTGACCTCTGAGGCTCACGTGTGCACAGGACATACAGGACCGACAGGTTCCTGGAGTGTGGGATGCAGGGGGTTAACCCCTGCGGTGCTCATCAAGAAAGTGAAGTCGCATGAAGAAGAATGATACCAGACAGCGAGACATCCTTATGTAATCACCGCCTCTAATGTTTCCCCGCGCATCGTGTTCAAGTTCAGAAGCCTCAGCCAGGGGCCCATTAAACGATTCGTTTCTGCTTATGCTGTTTTATTTCACCCTTTTGGAGGGGAAAAAATGTAACCATAATTCACAGAAGTAATAATTAGCACTTATAAAGCCCTCCGTTACCAGGGACGGTTTGCTGATTGCTTCCCAAGGAGCGGACGGTTTCAATGGTCTGAACATCCTGGTATGGAGGGACGTTGAGGCAGAGATTGTTCCTGTAAGTCGTGAGTTCCTTGAGGACAAGAATACACTGCAATTAAATTTGCAAAGCTCATTAAGTCTCATACAGCTGAGACATGGAGGCAGCTCCAGGGACATGTCAGAGAGTTTGAATTTGCACTGGGACAACTCGTTTATCAGCCTCAGCCAAGCACTGCAGTGACATCACGCCGCTGGATGGCTTCAGCCACACCACTGATGGAGTGTATAAGCCTATACCGTATCAGGCATGTGCGTGTGTGCATGTGATTGTGTGTGTGCATGTGTGTGTGTGCATGTGTGTATGTGTGTGTCTGTGTGTGTGCATGTTTGTGTGTGTGTGTGTGTGTGTGTGTGTGTGTGTGTGTGTGTGTGTGTGTGTGAAGTTATGGCAGTGGCCTCAGCAGTGCTGGTGAGCCTGGTTCTGCCCTGGGACTCTCCTCAAAGAACAAAATCTTTCTGCTGCTTTCCCTCTGCATGGAGGATGTTAACACAGCAAAACTAGGCAAGCTGCATCACTTGGCTCCACAGGGAAGAAGCTGCTGGGATGTGGGCCAGGCTTCGAATGAACTTGACCTCTATCTGAGGAAATGGTAGTTAGCTGAGTGTGGATGACTTATGACAGCCCACACTACCTGCAAAGTACATCAGTGTAGAAAGTCTTGGAGCTCTCCATCATTAGATACCGAAGAAGGTTGGCTGGACAGGTCTGTTTGAATGGAGAAGTCTTCTTCTGCCTGGCCACTCTGTGTGACTTCTCAACCTTTGGTTATCCTCTAACCTTTTGACTAGGTATGAGCAATGTCTCCTGATACTTAATGACCTCATATAATGTCCTCAGGGAGTGTGGTTGTTTGAATAGGGTAAGCTCCTAATCACTCACATATCTGAATGCTTGGCCTCAGGGAGTGGCACTGTAGGAGGTGTGGCTTTATTGAAGTGGGTGTGGCCTTGTTAGAGGAAGTGTGTCACTATGGAGGTCTCATGGATGCTCAAGTCAGTTTCTTCTCTGCTGCTTGCAGATCAAGATGTAGAACTCCCAGCTCCTCCTCCAGCACCGTGTCTGTCTGGATGCTGCCACGCTTCCCACTATGATGATAATGGACTGACCCTCTGAACTGTAAGCCAGCCCCAGCTAAATGTTTTAGTTGCCATGGTCATGGTGTCTGTTCACAGCAATAGAAACCCTAACTAAGACACAGGGTTTCATCTCAGTGGCCCCAGTGCTGATGCCCCTTGGCTACCGGGTGACGTCGGATGGGACTTCTCTCATCTCTGGCTACTCATGGTTTTCCTTGGGCCTGCCTTACACCTATGGGGCACACTCTTCTAAATGTGTGCACACCCACACGTGGTTTGAAAGCTGCACTTCTGCTCTGCATGGGGGAGGGAGCCTACTTACCTTGATAGTGAGAGCATCCGAACCACAGCCACTCTTGTTCTAACACTGCCGCCCAGACCTCAGCACGAGGCCTCTGAGTGTGTACACTTTGTGGGCTGAGATGAGGCAGAAGCTGATGGAGTTTGTGTAAAAGGCTCATTCTCTTTCAGCAAGTGGCTGCCATCACCACATATTTGTACATGTGTGTGTGTGAACATGTTTGTGGATGTGTGTTCATGTACAAAGGCAGTAAGACATTTCTTTCCATCCATATGTTTGCACATATGTGTGTGTGAACATATTTGTGCATGTGTGTTTATGTACAAAGGCAGTAAGACATTTCTTTCCATCCATATATTTGCACATGTGTGTGTGAACATGTTTGTGGATGTGTGTTCATGTACAAAGGCAGTAAGAAATTTCTTTCCATCCTTATATTTGCACATATGTGTTTGTGAACATGTTTATAGATGTGTGTTCATGTACAAAGGTAGTAAGACATTTATTTCCATCCATATATTTGCACATGTGTGTGTGTGTGTGTGTGTGTGAACCTGCGTATGGATGTGTGTTTATGTACAAAGGCAGTAAGACATTTCTTTCCATTAAGATGTTATCTCCTGAAACAAAGGACCTTTAGTGGACTTCCTGGACAGTTTCTCACATGTGTACATACATGTGCATGCACATGTATATGTGCATTCCCAAATTTATTGATATCCAATTTCATGCCAAATGGGCGTGACTTCACAGTGTCTGTGTTGTTTTCCGTGTCTTTAAATTGTCCCCAATAAGAAAGCCATTTTAGACTTACTCCAATAGGCAGGCCTTAGCATGCGTTTTATCCTGTTCTCATGGGGTTTTCTTAATCTAACTTAAATTGCTGGCTGTAGCTTCTTTCTCAGAAATACATGTCAAAATGTCTTTCCCTCTGTAGAATCCACAGCTGTCTTCAGGAGGCAGTGGATGGACCTTCCTGATGCTAGCTCCTGCTTCCATGTGAAGGGAACATGTTCATGGTGAGGTCCGCGGCTACATGCTTCCTTTTAGAGTCCAGAGCATGTCCCTGGCTAGAGACGCGCGCACTGAGCTCCGTGGTCCCGTTGCTGTGAAAAGCTGCTGCGGCACCCTGAAACCTACCACCGACACATTGTGGAACCAGAGTCAGACATGATGCAGCCTAATTGATTTACTCAAGGCGGTTTTACCCTAGCGCGTGGATCAGCCATCAGCAGTGACCTGTGCTGTCTGCTATGGTGTGACTGTCTTGGGGCCACAGGCAATCAGACATCGGGACATATGGAACTTCCGTACCCCCAGCTCCTCTTCCGGCCCCTTAGGATGTTCACAGCGTCTTAGCCATACCCTCCATGGACAAGGTGGTATATGACTGTCTTATTTTGTATGCACAAAACAGCAACCATTTAACTTCTATTAATAACGCTCTGAGATAGATGTAAGGAAAATGCCCCTTCAACACACCATCTCTGTCACAGCTGATGGGTAACGGTACGGCGTCCTCTGAGCGGATCACGGAAGTCAGGATGAAAGCGCACTTGAGCTGCCAGGCTTCCTCTCCATAGTTTACACACATTTATCTCTATAAATATTTATATATTTTCAAAATTTGCCCCAGGGAAATGAGACGATCATTTTATTCTGAGTGAAACACTTTCATTTATTTAAAATACAAAGAGCAGTCACTGCCAGCACCTGAGCCTTTGTCTTCTGTCTCAATTAAAAATCATAAAAGCTTCATTGTTATTTTAATGTCAAATGAATTTGCTAATATTATAAAGTGAAATAGACACTCTCATTCTGGAGATTTTACCCGTGTGTGAGCACACACTGCAACGTGCGTGTGTTCCCTTCAGCCTACAGTTTTACATAGCAGTGCACCATGTTGAGATAATTTGGCCAGTGACACACTGAATATGAAGAATGTTCTCACTGGTCGTGGGCCCTGACAGCATCTTAGCACCTCACATAGTACGGAAGTGCACACTACAGTGTTTCTGTGAATTTGCTAACAATGTGCTCTGGGGAAGGTGTTCCCAGCACTGAGCTACACACTGCAATCTATATTACGTATATATGAACTGTTTTGTCTAATGGACTATATATACTATTTACCTTACAACTTTTCTGTAAAATAAATAAATAAATAGATAGATAAATAAATAAATAAAAACAGTGAAAAAATTAACACAATTCTAAAAGTAGAATGTTAACAACTGAACCGAATTTTATTTAAATTACAGCCCTGCAGAGCCCTGAAATGATCCTAAAAACATAGTGTCTGCCCTGGAAGATTATTTCCTCTCTCCATACCCGTTTGGCCTGAGGCTATCTGCAGGACAGACACTGGGCTCCTTCCGGCTTCAATAGCCAAGCAGGGGTCCCTCTGTAAGGCTGTGTCACCATGTAGCATGTACCCAATCTGGACACAGAGTGTCTTCCAGAACCTCAGCGGGACACAATGACCAAAGCGGATCAGGTACAGTGTCACTCCCACTGAAAAATGCTAGAGGCTCATTTTAGGCCCTTTCTCCACCCATCAGATCTCCCTCAGAATCTATGGCCTTACCAATAGCTAGCTAGGCTTGACCAATCAAAGCTGCCAGCATCTCTAGGACGCTGCCATTGGGGAAGAGCTCCTCCTGGACACATGTACCCACAACTACCAAGAAAATGCTAATCCATGTGAAGGCTTGCACCTATGAGCTGACAGCAGCCTGTAAGAGAAAAACCATTGGCTTCCTGTGAGGAAGCCAGTATTGGGCTTCTTATCTGGGCTCAGAAGAAAACCATGATGCCCAGTGGAAAAGATCTGGGCTGGGAAAGAGGGGACAGTTCCCTCAAAGCAGCCTCCTTTGCCTCTGTTCCTAAGATTACAAACTCCAATGTCCCCCTGCCTCCTATCACAGAGCCATTGGTGGAGGGAATGGTAGATGATGGGTCTGGGGGAGGGAGGGTGCATACTCAGGGCACAATTGGATCGTGAGGCGACAGGAAACACTGCAAGCTTTCCAGGGCTTTTCCAGCCTCTTGCCTTCCTGGATGAGAAACGGAAGCCGCTCTCCAGGCAGCCTCCCAGAGGTACAGGCCGTGGCTCTCCAGGCAGCCTCCCCGAGGCATAGGCCGCGGTACACTGACCCGGTCAGCACCTCAGATGTTCTTACCAGCTTTTTTTTTTTTTTTTTTTACTACTTGTAATGATGCTGGGTGACCCGGTATCTTGTAAAATGAAATTGAATCTGTAGCAAGGAAGTACTTCTGCTATTAAAATGATTTTTTTTCCCTTTGTAATGGAGCACTGTCAGTCTAACCATTTGCAAATTGCAATTAAAATCTGAAGCCGGCAGCACTTTTGCAATTAAAACTGGCATTTAAAAAAAAAGAAAGAACTGCACCAATCTAGATAATTAGATAGGAACTAAAATATCCATTTATTACGCATATGGACATGTACGAGGAAATAATTTGGAATGTATTATTCGAGATATTTTCTTTTTAACGAGGGATATGCTAAATTGCCTTGGCAAAACAGGTTGTTTTGTGTTTCATGCTGCTGAGCCCACTCCAGAGAAGAGGTATCTGGCGTTTGGTCACTGGTTTGTTTGTCTCCCTGCTCCTGTTGCCCCCTTAGTTTCTTCGTTTCAGCGCTAAATGTGCGGGATGCTGAAGCAATTGTCAGGAAACTCATGGGAAATGAAGAGTCTCGAGGTCGGAGTTGCTAGGGATCTAACTTGCCCATCCCCTCGGTCCCAGCATCAAGATGTCTGAAAAGTACACCTTCACTAAATAAAGTTCTTTCCAAGCCGAGTCTGTAAGATCTATTCCAGGAGCTTCTATGCTAGGGAAGGGAAGTGCTGAGCTCCCCCACCATGACTACTCTAGTGAGCTGCAGTTGGCAAGAACTGATGTCTACGAGTCTGTGGCGTTGTTCTTGGTATGTGGTGAGGTCTTCATGGTTCATGACCTGCGTTTTGCCTTTGGGAATTTCAGAAGGACCAAGAGAATTTACATGTAGTTGGAACTCAACTTACTCACTCACTGCTGCCTCATGCTGTTTTTTGATCCCTATCTATCTATAAACAACCATGCACTTGATTGAAACTCAACATCAACACCAGATTTCACTGCACCTGACAGGTGAAGTGACATGTTGGAGATCCAGAACACACCAGGGAAAACCAGGGGTTGTTTCTCTCTTAAGCAACAATCCTGCCCTCCCTCCATTTCCTTCCAGCCACAGTGTCTGTTGTGTAGCTATTTCTTCTAGACTGAAACATATTCTTCGGAATAGAACAGTGAGGTATCCGAGAGTTAGGATGCAAAGAGAACATATGAAACAGAAAAGTCCTGAAACTTACAAGACTCATGCTAACCTGAAGTTTATATAGGCAGTAAGTTGTTGAAAGAAGACACTCAATGGAGCTGCCTTCAAGTTGTATAGGAAACTCCAAAGATGCAGCTTTGCTCAATCATCACCTATGTTAGGTTGACTGATGCAACTATCCTTGGGTCACCCAAAGTCTTGTAAATACTGATTCCTGCCTTGTTCTATAAGTGACGTCAATTAACTCTATAGTTAATGTTAGCATTTGGTCTAGGCTCCATCCCATAGGTATCTGGCAACAACTAGGTGTCCTGACTCACTGTAAGGGGCTGCTTGACCCCTTCTTTTTCTTGCCTTCCTGCTCCTGCTCCCCGTCTCTCCCCATTTTCCTTCCCCGTCTTTCTCCACAGGCTCATGGCTGGCTTCTACTCTACTCTCTCTGCCTTTCTTTGTCTCTATAACCTCTCAGCTCCCCTCCCCATGCCTTGAATATGTGTGGCTGGTTCCTCAAGGGGAAGGAATGCTTCAGCTTGGGCCCACAGAGGCACTGACATATCTACCAAACTTGTTCCATCTCTCTTTATTTTTATAAAGCACAACAGTTCACCAAAGTAATGTGAAGAATCATTTCTTTGATTCACTTTTTATCCAGGGTGAATAAACATTTATTTTTTTCAGGCTGTTCAAGTAAATCACATGGCAGTGTACTTATTACTTGGGGTCTTCATGTTAGAATCCTGAGACTTGTGTGTGGTATTTTTATTTTCCCATCACCTTGGAGCCTCTGCTACTACCATTATGAGATACAGTTTCCCATCTGTCCAGGTCTACAAGTAGTTCCTATTCCAGTGAAGTCCTAAGCCTCTCCTAGCCCTAAGTGTCCACACTCTATGAAGACCCCAGCATGATGAAGCTCCCAGGGCATGGGCTCCACAAGAGCACATTTTATTCTTTGCGGTTTCCAAAAAGGAAATGGCTTCAGACGGGCATCTGCCAATAGTCTTGCCAGTAAACTATTTAGATGGTTAAGTTGCATGTGGGTTTGTGGGGAATTAGGAACAGATTGATACAGGTTTTCAGAATCAGGCAAGAAAGAGGAATCTGAGGTACAGAATAGGGAGTCAGGGCGGAACTCTATGGAAGAGGAGGGTCGGAAAGCCAGCCCTGGGAGCCAGCCTGCCTTTGTTTTCTGGAGGAGCTTACTTGCAGGGTGGTTGAGCCATACTCCACCTGTGGTGTAGGAGGTAGAAGCGCCCACCCGCCCCAGCATGGGCGCATAACGCCAGCCTCCTTGTCGGCAAATACCTCTCACATTAGCCACTTACAGCCGGATCTTGAGCATGCACAGTTTTTCAGCCTGGTTATCTTATCTTGCTCTGAGTTTACAGAATTAGAAATACAAGGCATATGGCAGGAGTGTTAATTCCCCAATTTACTAAATCCGAACCCTAACACTGAGGTAGAGAACAGGGTGTCTCCTCTTCTGTACCGCTCAGGATCACTGGCTTACAGAAATGTAACTCACATGCCGTACAAGTCAAATTTGGACTTGAGTTCCATGACCTAATGTGTCCACAGCATAGTATGGCCCTCGCCAACACTAGATTCCATGACATCTACCTTCAGGCCTGTGGCTCCCTCTCAGGCCTCAGTTCACCTCTGCTCCTCTGTCTCAGTCTTCTGAACCCGTGTGATCTGAACTCACCATCCAGTTTGCCCTCCACGCTGCATTCTTTCTTCTGCACAGTGCTCCTCTTTGCCTGCCTTATACATTTTAACTCTTTGTGGCTCAGGCTTTTACAGGGCAGCTGCTGTCCTGATTTCTCCATTCCAGCCAGCATTGCATATCAGGTAGTTTGATTAAGAAAGGGCCCCATACAACAGTGAGGTCCTAACCTAACCCGCTGCTGAGGTCATGTCTGGGTCCATGGCTATGCAGCAGTGGGGGGGGGGGTCAGTGTGGATGTCTGCAGCTCATATTACCACTATAGAATTAACATGGGGATGACTCTAATCAGGGCAGCTGCCAGGGCCATATGGATGTCCACAGGCTATACAGCACTGATCCTGTCCCTCACTGGCCGTGGCTATCTAGAGAGGTGACCCCACTTCTCGCTGATGGCAGTAGGGAGGATAGCACTCAGGAGAGTGGGCCTGCTCCTCACACAGACTGCACAGTGGGGCTGGCCCTGGTGACAACGGAATGGGTGAGCCAGCCCTGAGCATGTGGGAGCAGGGGAGCTGGAGCAACCTCTTACAGGCTGCCACACTTGGGAACGTGTGTCCTGTGCTTTGACAGGGCAGCACAGTGGGGCTAGACCCAGAGGTATGAGTGTTGGTGAGCTGGTCTGAAGACGTGAGAGCGAGAGCTGGCGCTGCTTCCTGTCAATGCCAGCACTGGGTGGCTAGCTTGGGCACTGCTGGACCGTTCATCCTGCTGGTGCACATGAGCCTGCAGGATGCTGAGCTCAGCTGCCACCCAGGCACAGATTCAGGGCTCCGAGCTAACGCACCCCAAACCCATGTCAGCCAAAGCTACAAAATCTCCATGATGCAGGGTGACAACAGGATAACCAGGAGGAGTCCTGGTGAGGATCTAATATTGATGGTGTCACAGAAGCCAGAGGCCTCGAAGCAAACCGATGAGTCACTGCAATGAGCATTTACAAGTGAAAATGGGCAGAGGACTAAACTGTGGGGCACACTGTGACATGCTATAGCTTCCATGACACGATGGTTTTCTATGTAATGTATTTTTCTTCTGTTTGTGGTGTGAGTGTGTGTGTATGTGTGTATGTGTATTCCAGTGTGTGTGCAAATGTGTGTATATGCTAATGTGTGTGTGAGTGTTGTGTGAGTGTGCATGTGTGTATGTGTGTATGTGCATTCGAGTGTGTGTGCAAATATGTGTATATGCTAATGTGTGTGTGTGAGTGTTGTGTGAGTGTGCATGTGTGTTTCTTCTTTTGAGGAGAGGTTGCAAGAATAAAGGGTGGACATGAGAGTACAGGGTAACGAGTGGGACTGGAGTGCAAGTTTATTCACAAATAAAGAACAAAACAATTTCTTAAAAAGGAATAATCCACATGGGCTCACGTATTTGAATATTTAGTCAACAAGTAGTGGAACTCTTTGACAAGATGTGAAGGATTAGGGGGTGTGCCCTTGTTGAAGGAAGACCAAGCCCATGTCTCTCTCTCTCTCTCTCTCTCTCTCTCTCTCTCTCTCTCTCTCTCTCTCTCTCTCTCCCTCCCTCCCTCCCTCCCTTTCTCCCTCCTTCCCTCCCTCCCTCTCTTTCCCTATGCCTACAGATTAAGATGTAGGACTCTCAGCCACTTTCCAGCACTATGACCTGTATGTCACCAAGCTCATGGCCATGGTAATAATGAAATAAACCTCTAAAATTGTAAGCCAGCCTTGATTAAACATAGTCCTTGAATAGAGGTTTTTATGTTTTGGTTTGGTTTGGTTTTTGGTCATGATGTCTCTTCACAGCAATAGAACAATGAGAAAGACAAGTACCGACCCTATCATATCTTCCCTTCTTCCCACTTCCCACTGACATTCAGGTTGGGTCTATCCTGAAAGCCTCATGTCTGAGATCATAGAGCGAGTGATCTCTTAGTCTGTAAAGTATCCCATTGAAAGGAAATCATTATGTTGAACCACAGTTTAAATTGGATTGAATAAATGATTCTACTCAACTTTAGCTCAATGAAATTTCCTGGCATTATTCACAGGCTTGGAAATAAAGGGTTACTTACAGGACCGTGAGTCCACTCAAATACAGTTGTCAAAACCTCTGTGAGTATCAGACTGCTTGGGAGGCTGGCCAGACAAAGTCTTTTTTGTAGTGGGCAGCAGTGATTGCAGAGATGTATGAGATATCAAAGCACTGGGCACATGACTGTTGAACGCTCAGCACTGATGGACCCCAATAATCAAAGATTCCAAGGCACAGGGAACATCAGGAAGAAGGGCAGACATATTGGAAGAGCTAAAGGATGGGTAGGGGTGCTGAGACATACCCTCCTCTGGATCTGACAATCGATGTGGGTGTGGAGGGGCTGCTGAGGCCCCATTCTTCCTCGAGGCTCTGGAGAAATATCTGCTGGGGGAACTGGGAGCCACACCTACAGTGGGGTAGCCTCTGGTAAGTTGCCATTATTCAAGTAAATAATCCCCTATCCATGTTCATGCAAACCCCAATTAAATTGAATGGGAAACACACACCTCCCCACACACACATACATACACACAAACATTCACACATACATGTACATAGGTGCACACAAACACACAGACACACAAATACTCCCTACATACACACAGATATATTCACACAAACCTACACACATACTCTCTTACTCATACATATATACACAGATACATACAAACAAGTACACATACAAACAGATACCCCCTACACACACATAGACACAGACATATATACACATATTTTCATACACACATACACACACAAACACATACACATACAAACACACACACACAAACACACACATTAGAGAATCTGTTGGAAAGCAAAGGTCCAGAAGGAATGGAAGGACAAGTAAGAGATTAATGAGAGATTAATGTGATCAGGTACTTTTTAATATGTATATGGAATTGTAGAATAATAAAACCTCAAAGTTGAAAAGAAATTCAATTACTTCTAAGAAAGAAAGATTGCACTCAAGTGTGGACACTTGCCGGTGTACTGGGTCAAAGAAGGAGAAGACAGTGGAACTTACCACACAGCTCTGCCTACCAAGCCTCCTTTGTTAAAACCCTAGAGGAAATCCGAGGGGACAGCTCTGGGTGCACAGGCCATTGGTCCACCCACCCTTGATGCTCTCCAGGCTGTTGACATAAGAATCTTGTACAGTGACCCAGATGTACTCTCCCCATCAAATTGCTATCAATATCAATTTACCAATATCAATAATCATCTGTTTCCCAGCGGACGGCTGTTCCCAGACAGGCTATGCGCTTTCTGTCTCCTAAAGTGCTTCTGCATTGGTATCAATCAAGCTGCTGGCTGCTCTCAACCTATTGACAGTTATTAAAAATGACCTTGATGTAATTTTATACCCATAAAAGCAAAGAGAATATGCTAAGGATGATGAGAAAACTCAGACAGGAATCAGTGACAGCGGGGTACCAAGGGAAGACGGCCATCCTGAACCTCTGACATTATTGGTTTTCTTCTGTTTCTAGAATCCCATCGGCTCCTGGGTGCAGGCCCCTGCTCTCTGGAGAGCTTAATTGAAGCTATCTGGACCTTGTGAGTATTGTGAAGAGTTGACACAGGCCAGCAGCTCAGTGGTTATAGAATATCACAGGCACCACTGGGACCATAAAGTCCACACAGCCCTATTGATCAACAAGGCCTGGTGGATAGCCTGGCTCTGGGTCTGCTGAGGACAATATGCTAAGAGCTCCCTTATGATTTCTACCACTTTGTGTGTGCAGGGATTGATCTGGCCCAGTGTTGAGAGCCCACTTTCCTCCCTAGATTCACTCGAGGGTTTCCTAGGAGCTATTTATATACTGAAAAGCACCAAAGGTGGACGCAAAGTAGCGGAGGAGATTATTAAAAATTGCAGCTAGCACTGAAGCAACCCCTCTCTCCTCCCCTCCCTTGTATGCATGGAAGGGTCACACCAAGAAAAAATATGGAAACTAAGAATATCTTTTGTGTCAGGAACAACAGATCAGCACTTCTTTGAGGTCAGTGGCCAGCCCTGGACTCTGGGTGGTTTGGGGCTCTGCTAAGTCATATTTAACCCTTTCACCTTTGCTTTGATGGGCTTCTCAAAAGGCAGAGCATAGGCCACAAGCCACAATGCTTTCATTCTTAAAAGAAAGCAATGTTGAAAATAATATTGATGAGGTTCTTTCTGGGTCCACCTGAGGCCAGAGTAAATAAGTCACACCCCCTTTACTTCTTTCCACTAAGGATGGCTCACATTTCCTTCTTTGCTGCTTTCTGCTTTGTGTTTTGAGTCTTTCTCTCATACACTGAACCTAATTCTTATTGACTTGGCTAGTCTGTTTTGCCATGGAGCCCTCAGGATCCCCCATCTCTGTTCCTATCCTCACGCAGGGGTCACAGGGATAAAGCACTTCACCTCACTTGCACCTGGGTGCTTCTGACCTTAATTCTGGTCCTTTGTACTGAAAGTACTTTATCCAATGTCCTATTCTGCCGTTTTGGCATTCAACAACATTTTTCTTTATTAAACTATTTTTTAAATCTGGCTTTTTATTTACTATTTCAAATTGTTGGCCAGTCCATAGGCCTCCCAAAAATTATTGGCTGTTGTCAATATTACTGGTTATGTCCACAATTTAATGGCTGAAGGCAGCACATATCCAAGTCACAGAATATGGAGCTAATAAATTGATACTTTCCTGAGAGCTTTGTCCCTACTAGGTATTTTTCATAGTTGTCGAAGGTACTATTCACACTACTAGAGGAGAAAGGTTAGCATCAGTCTTACCAGGCTGTGAATCCTGTGAGTTGCAGCCACAGTTGCTTTGGTAAGGCATGCCCACTGGCGCAATAGAGGCTTAAACATCATGGAAGTTACCAATCACCTTCTGACTGGATTGAAGTTCTAGTTTACATATAAGACCCATGCCTGGCACCACTGTTTGTTCAAGAACCATGGCTAATAGCATAAGCCCTCAGGGATAGCCTATTACTGTTATTCTGCTAAATGGATATAGTTAGTTATAAAGGGAATTGTACGGGTCTGGAGAGATGGCGCAATGGTTAAGAGCACTGACTGCTCTCCCAGAGATCCCGAGTTCACTTCCCAGCAACCACATGGTGGTCCAAAACCAACTGTAATGGGACCCAATGACCTATTCTGGTGGGTCTGAAGACAGCTACGGTGTACATATACATAAAATATATAATTGTTTATAAAACTAAAGGGAATTGCAATGACATGCTGCTATAGCCAAAGAATCTCAGCCCTCACCAGAGCAGCTTCTGCTTGTTAGATAGTGATTAACACAGAGACCTAGTCACTGTGCAGACTCAGAGACTGCAAGTTTTCAGCTCTAAATGAAGCATCTGTACCGCTTACAGCTTTCTCTAGACTCGGGGAGTACTGCAAAGGGGAGATGGGAAGACTTGAAGAGCCAGAGGTGAGGAATGTTATAAAGAAACTATCCAGAGGATACCACAAGGCAGCTGCACATGTGAACTCACAGGAGCCATGACAGCCTACAAGAGCCCTACGCAAGCTCAAGGCAGACCAAACCCAAGAATGGAGAGAGCAGGTGGGCATGGAATTCCACTTCGGGCCAAGGAGTTGGCAATAGATAACTGCTGGGAGAGATAAAACCAATTTTCTGTAAGAATATTGACCCTGGTAGGTTGACCACGTTCCAGGGGTAGGACACATAGCCATGATTTATGGGCAACACAGGGACTGGACTTGATGGGTAAGTCGTATGACAACATGAAATTGGATGGCAAGAGAAGGGGAGGTAGATGTGGGGGGAAATGGGGAGGAAATAAAAACACATTGTACAAAATTCCTCAAGAATTAAGTTAAAATTGGGTGACAAATTCCACCTTATCACTTCACAGACTATCCCACTTCTGCACATCAATTTAAAGAAAGTCGGTGATAAATTTACAGTGATTAATTATAATGGTGGCTGAAATATATGGATGAGTTAAAAGAAGAACTGTGAACCTGCTTTATGAGTTTGGGGTGTGTGTGTGTGTTTGTGTGTGTGTGTGTGTGTGTGTGTGTGTGTGTGAGAGAGAGAGAGAGAGAGAGAGAGAGAGAGAGAGAGAGAGAGAGAGAATAACTTCCAAAGATTTGAATGGCAAGGCCCACCAATATGTTCTACACAAAGGATCAAATGTGTTGATCACGGCAACACAATCATGTGAAATTTCAAAGTCAGCATCTAGAATCCATAAAAATACTTCTAAAGACCTGTTAAATTCTATGTATGCTTCATACTATTTGTTTTACTTGCCCTGTTCCTACCCCACTGTGGAACAAAGTAAGTGCACATCACATACACTGGCCTGCAAGCACTAACTTTTCATACAGGATCATCTTAAAATCGGTAAGGTACTAATACAGAAGACACTGTTCACTCAAAAAGCAGAGACTCTGGCTGCCAAGTTTCTAATTGTTTCTGAAGTGTACACATAAATGTAAATTATTTTCAGAGTAAAAAAAGAGAATATGTCTTAGTAATTTTCCTAAATGACAAATGAAGATTGTGGACATGCAACACAACCATCTGAAGTCCTCCTTTGCAGTTATAACATTATTTCTAGGTTAACATGCATGAAATACCAGAGTTTGTAAAAGTTTCTAGAGTGATCCTCTCTTATTCCCTGAGCACCTCCTCTTCAGAATTTTGTTAAGTCCTTCACAAGGACTCATGTACATCACTAGGATTAACAAGTTCTTCTCCATGACTAGTGACATTTCACCAAGACTAGTGACTCCTTAATAAGATGTAACCACAGGCCAAGCTCTGATGTATCTTGATTTCAAACTTAGGATGTCAGAGTTAAGTACCCAAGCTGGAGCATTCCAGTAGAAATAATAAAGTTTGCTACTATTTCCTAGGACCACCAATAAATAAAATAGCATAAAATAAATTGTCTTCTGTGTAAGAGACCCTTTGGCTTAGTTCTTAAAATTTCCAGAGAGAAATGTGTCAGCTATAGATTCAAAGCAAATAGTAAAACATTGGGGAGGAATATTATCATAATTAGAACTTTGAGACACTGTATTAAAAAGTCTAAGAGAACTAAGGAGAATATATTATACTAGGAAAGTCAAATTATCATCAACATCAAAAGATGACCAAAAAGTAAAGCAAAATAAAGTAGATTTGTGAAAAACACAGTAATTGGAATGAAAAATCATTCTTAGGAATAAAAGCAGGTTTTAAGAAGTAACTAAGTGTATGGTGTGGGCCACAAACTGCAAGAAGGTGTAACTTTTTTACAGGTGTGGAGAGAGGGCTGTGACGGAGTATAGTTATTCTCTCTCTCTCTCTCTCTCTCTCTCTCTCTCTCTCTCTCTCGACATTTAAATATTTCACTACAAAAAATGCCAGTTAAAATTCAAAAAAGAGACAATGACATAAAAAAGAAGAAATAAAATGATCTAAGGCAGAAAATAGAAAGTAAGATGATAAAATTGCATCTCTCCTAGTCATCAGTTGCTTTAAATTACATACATCACACTTTTCAGTAGAGGCAGAAATTGTCAGAATGACTTATTAAAAAAGCAAAACAAAACACTAGAAAACTCACCAAAGCCTAACTATGTGCTGACTGCAAGAAACTGGACTTGGGTGTCCAGAAACACAAATGGATCATAAATGATCATCTTATTAAATAGTTTGGGGAAGGATTGTGGTCCCAGAAGGGAATAGAAACTGCACAGAAAGACTAACAGTGTCAACTAACATTGAACCTTGGGGCTCAATTTGAAATACCAACCAAAAATCATACACCGGTTGGACCTAGGCTTCTCTGCTCATATGTAGCAGATAAATGGCTCTGTCTTCCTGTGGGTCTTGTACTACTGGAGTGGGAGGTTATCCCAAAAGCTGTTGCCTGTCTGTGGAATATGTTCTTTTAGCTGGGCTGCCTGTTTAGCCTCAGTGGGATAGGATAAACCTAACCACCCAGACACTTGAAATGCCAGGATGGTGGGATACCCAAGGGAACCTCCATCCTCTTAGAGAAGAAGGGGAACAGGTGTGAGGAAAGGATTGTGGGAGATGGTGACTGAGAGTGAGGGCAGTGATTGGGATGTAAAGCAAATAAAAAATAAATAAATTACAAAAAGAGAAAGTCATAACAAAATAATGTATTGGCATCTGGACTTAGATCAAATATAAAATGAGATGCTCTATTACAGGAATAAATGTGAAGATTGCTTATGTAATCAGTGAATAAACCAGTACCTAAGCCACAAGTACAGTCTGATTTTACTTATCTGGAGGGTATCGTCATAGATAGAGAAAGTAGAATGATGACAGAAAGGGAACTGGGAAATATATTTGCTGCTGTTCTGTTGCTGTTTAACACGTGTGTGTGTGTGTGTGTGTGTGTGTGTGTGTGTGTGTGTGTGTGTGTTTGGGAGCTAGTGTTTCTAAAGGGTTAGGGTCCATGATTGTCTAAGTCAAGGTTTTTTTTTTTTTCCTGCACAAAACACCATGACCAAGAAGCAAGTTGGTGAGGAAAGGGTTTTTTTTTTTTTTTTTTCAGTTTACACTTCCACATTGCTGTTCATCACCAAAGGAAGTCAGGACTGGAACTCACACAGGACAGGAACCATAAGCAAGGAGTTGAAGCAGAAGCCATTAAGGGGTGCTGATTACTGCTTGCTTCCCCTACCTTGCTCAGCTTGTTTTCTTATAGAACCAAGAATTACCAGCCCAGAGCTAGCCACTCACAATGGGCCCTCTCACCCTTGATCACTAACTGAGAAAGTACCTTACAGCTGAGTCTCATGGAGTAATTTTCTCAAGGGAGTCTCCTTGCTCTGAGAATTCCAGCTTGTGTCACATTGACACACAAAACCATCCAGTGCAATGATCATCATCACAGGAAACACAGCAGCAGGCAGGCAAGCATGGTTCTGGAGAAATAATTAGCAGAGATTTTATTTTTTGAGACAGCAACTAGAAGTCAAGGGGGGGGAGGGAGGAATGGAGGAAGGAAGAAAGAGATGGAGGGAGAAGGAGATAAGTAACTGGAATATTTAAAACCTCAAAGCCCATGACAAAGACAAGTCTACAATAACAAAGCCACACCCCCTAATTCTTCCCAAACAGTTCTACCAACATTGGACCAGGCATTCCAATATATGAGCCTGTGAAAGCCATTCCCACTCACACTGCCACACTAACTTATAAAAGAAAGATTTCATTTTGGCGTGTGGTTCCAAAGGGTTATTCTATAACGCTGAAGGAAACATGGCGGCAAGCAGCATGAGCAAGAAACTAGCTTATCACACGTCCACGAACAGAAACAAGAGACTGCTAATTGAGAAACGATTGAGGTTCTAAACCCTGAAAGACTGCCTCCAATGACGTACTTCTTCCAGTAAGGCTGCAACTAAAGGTGCTACACACTTCCACCAGCACCGCCAACTGGGACTGAGCCTATGGGTATTTCTCATTCAAATAATCAAAGGGAATTTATGAATAATGAGTTTACTTATTTCTGTTCACAAGAAGAAAAGAATCAGGGAGAAGGTTGGTGATGGATATACAGCAAAACTATGTATTTCTAACCCTTAACTTTTACTTGAAAGGGTTAAGATGGCAAATTTGATAAAATGTGTCAACGGGTAAAATAGCTTATGCTGGAGACCCCAAGAATGAGATAAATCAGAAAAATTTAAATCATAAAGGCATTTGAAGACATACAAGCCTTTTTAGTAGGATTACAAACCACATCAGTAACAAGTTAACCTTACTATAACAGGAATAGGGGAAAAAGAAAGAACATCAACATGTAAGAAAAAGAGAACAAAGGGAGGGAAATGGAGAGGGAGAAGGGAGAGGGAGAAGAAGAGGGAGAATGGGAGGGAGAGGGGAGAAGGGGAGAGAGAATGAGATGGAGAAGGGGAGGGAGAAGGGAAGGGAGAAGGGGAGGGAGAAGGGGAAGGAGAATGGGAGGGAGATGGAGAAGGGGAGGGAGAAGGGGAGGGAGAGGGAGAAGGGAAGGGAAAAGAGGAGGGAGATGTAGACCTGCAGCAGAGCTCGGGGTCAGAGGTTCTTTCAACTCCCGTGCAGTGAAATCTGAGTAGGCGCACATCATGCATTTAAACTGGAAGGCTTGGAGCTTCTTACAGCTAGACCTTCAAATAGGAGCAAGGCCACCCTTAGAAGTCACTGGATTAGTCTTGTCCATGGAGATAAAATTGTGGAAGATAGTTAATTTCTCAAGAATAAACATCCCAGGCCCAAGTATTAAGAAATTGGGTCTTAAGTGACATGAATCATGGTTATATCCCATATGTGAGTCCACAACACATTTACTAAGCTCATTTTGGCTTTTCGGCCTGAACCAATGTAGAATGGGCTTCCTCTGAGGGAAGCCAGTTCATGCTGAACACACAGGCCAAAGTTGTTTCTCCAGAAAGAGGGGGACCAGTGGCTTCTTGTGTGTTTGTCATCTCACTTTAAGTCAAAGCAGCAGGGATCCAGCAAGATCATGTTAGGCCAGGAACCACTAGGAAAAACCAAGAGTTTTGAAGAAGCCAGAATCTCTGTAAAATGACAGCTTCATTTGTGTTTGTAGTAATGCTTTCTGGGACCGTTAAAGCACAGCAATGATCACCTAGTTTAACCCACCGGATGCGGACATAACATCTCATGGCATCCTCTTCAAACACTAGTTTCCAATCATTAGTTAAACAAAGCACAAAAGACCACTCTGGAAATCAGCCTGGCGATTCCTCAGAAAGTTAGACAATAACCTGAAGACCCACTTATTCCACTTCTGGGCATATACCCCAGAGAAGCTCCAACATACAACAAAGACACATGCACCACCATTTTCATAGCAGCCCTTTTATAATAGCCAGAAGCTGGAAAGAACCCAGATGTCCTTCAGTAGATGAATGGATACAAAAATTGTGGTATATTTACACAATGGAGAACTACTCAGCTATCAGAAACAATGACTTTATGAAATTCTTAAGAAAAATGGATGCATCTAGAGAATATCATCCTGAGTGAGATAACCCAGTCACAAAAGACCAGACATACTATGCAGTCACTGATAATTGGATACTAACCCCAGAAAGCTCTGAACTCCCCAGAAACAATTCACAGACTATATGAAGTTTAAGAAAAATCAAAGGCCAAAAAAAAAAGAATAAAAGAAAATGAAAAACCATTATGCTTAATCTTTACACACCTAGAAAACTTTGACTATTTCTAGGTTACATCCTGTTTTACATGTACTTTATGCTCATTGTAACTAGTAAGATTTTAATGCACACTTTCAAACCTTAAAAAAAAAATCAAGCACTGGTGAAAATGTATTCATATACTTATATGCAAAAATGCTTAAAATCTGTACATTTATCTTTGTTTTTTAAAATAAAGTTGTTCAATTAAAAAAAAAGACAAAGCACAATGTACAGGCCTTGCCTCTTTTCTGCTACCTCACCCTAGTACTAAAAGGACAAACTTCTTTAACAGCTCACTTCTTGGTGTATTTCTGTGCACGTGTGAGAAGGCTTGTGTATATGTAGTATACGTGCACTGACGTGTGGAGCTCAGGAGTCATCTTCCCCAGTCACTCACTGAACCTCTCAGACAGCCTCTCACTGAACCTGAACTCACTGCTGGACAGGCTGACAGGCAAACTCCAGGAATCCACCTGTCTCTGCTCTCATCCTCTACACCAGAACCACAGACACGTCTCGCTACATGAAGCTGCCTATTTTGGGTTCTGGGATCTACACCCAGATTCACACATTTATGTTATAAGCACGTTGGCCTAATGAACCATCATTGCAGCCACAGGCTGTTTATTTCTTTGGTTGCCTGGAATACATCTAAACTCAGCTTACACAAAGCTTGTCTACAAAGGACAAAAATGTGGGACCTTCTTGCTCCAGGTGACAGGCAGGCAGTGACAGTCCTGCTGCTGGTACTTGCTTCCCTTAGATGCATATTTCACAACTCTGAAAATCACTAGTTGGTTTAAATGTATGTTTCTATTTATGTTGATACATTTTATGTAAGGATGTTTTTTCTTCTTAAGTACCCCCATGATCAAGGTTAGTAACCTGTATCTCTAATAAGTAGAAATGGTTTTAGGTCAAAGGGTCACCCATATGAAAATAGGTTATTCATAACCTATACCAAGTAAAAATCTGTGTGGAGCCATTTTCTTTCAGGATTCTCTATTTGTTAGCCATATGCTTAGTGTAGCTGTCTCACTGTTTACCTAGGAATCTATCAATTAAAAACACGTTATTTAACTATTGATCAATTAAAATCCTACTCAAAGTCGGGAAAGGTGGTATACACCTATCATTCCGGCACTGGGGAAGGCATATCAGGTTGGTGGAGACTCTGAGACTATCCTGCATAATGTATTGAGACCATGTCTACATTATCAAATTCAAACTTTTATTCAAACATTGAACACACAAACACATATTTCTGTGTTTTAATATGATTAAAATATCTGATAAATTTTCTAAGATATTCTTCACAAAGAATGGGCTCACTACAGACTTTTATTTAATTAGGATTTACCAAAGTATGACTGAAATCCTTTGGCTTTGGTTTGCAATTTATTTAAAATCATATTCTCTGCTCTGTCATGAGGTGGTTGACATATTGATTTAATCTAGTTTGTATCACGATTGAATTTAGCTTTTCTAATTGAATTATTTCTATTATGTCCATTTTGAGCAGGCCAGTTTAGTTTTTGCTATTTTTGTCGTTGTTGTTTAATTCTAGGGAACTTCTGAACATTACTTTTCAAAGCAGAAGAGTAAACGCTATCAAGATTGTGTGTATGTTTCTGATTCTTTGAATTCTGAGCTTGCTTTCTCTTTCCCACTCACTGTGTTGTGTGTGTGTGTTTGTCTGTGTCTGTGTGTCTGTGTGTGTGTAAGTGCCAAAGGAGATGGAAAGAGGGTGTTGATCCCCTGGCATTGTAGCTATAGGACGTTGTGAATCACCTGGCATAGGTGCTTGGAACTGAACTTGGGTCTCTGGAAGAGCCAGTGCTCTTAGCTGCTCTTCTATTTTTCCATACTCCCAGCTTATTCATAATTCACTGCATAGACTGGTCCCTGAAGCTCTTCTCTCATGACACCATCTCTTTTTATGGCCTCGAACACATTAAAATACAACCAAACATTTTGTATGTGCTTTTCTTTGGCTGTTGGAAGGGAACACGTAGAAAGGAAGAGTTGATCCTGAGCACAGTGTCCTGGGAGCCAGCCTACACAGTTTGGCCCTGACATGACCATCAGAACACATTATGGCAAATACCTACCATAATCTCTTATGAACCAAGGTCTGTGGTGACCCCAGTGTGTTTCCCATTGTTGATACTGTTAGTCTGCGTGGGTCAGGGTTATGCTCACTTGTTTGTCTGCCCATATAAGAAACACACTACAGTTTACACAACAAAGACTCAGGTTGACTGTGCCCAAGGATACCAGAGTACATTGCTTCTCCATTTGAGTACCCTGCATCTCGAGTTTCATTGGCATCTGCCATGATTCTAAATTTGAGCCCCGAATTTCTGGGGTTTTTCGGAGAAGCTACCTCGGAATTTAATAAGAGAAAACAGCTAGGGACTATATTTCAGGTTTATATCTGCATGCAGCCAACAGTTGGTCAAACACCCCACTCCCCACTGTCAAGTATTCATATAACAGTTTAGCATGCCACCCAAATCATATTCCTTTTTTTAAACTTTATTTTAAAAAACAAAGATAAAAAAAATTTAAACATTTTTGCATAAATGTATACAAATACAATTGTGTCAGTGCTTGGCTTTTTTTTTCTTTTTTTTTTTTTTTACAATGAGCAAAAAGTACATATAAACCAGGGTGTAACCTGGAATTTGTCAATGTGTTCTTGTTGTGTAAGAATTGAGCTTAACGTTTTTTTTTGTTGTTGTTGTTGTTGTTGTTTTGTTTTCTTTTCTTTTTTTCTTGAACCTCACATAGTCTGTGAATTGTTTCTGGGGCAGTCTGAGACTCTGGGGTTAGCATCCCACTATCAGTGACTGCATATTATGTCTGTTCTTTTGTGACTGGGTTATCTCACTCAGGATGATATTCTCTAGATGCAGCCATTTTCTTAAGAATTTGGTTAAGTCATTGTTTCTGGAGGCTGAGTAGTATTCCATTGTGTAAATGTACCACAATTTTTGTATCCATTCATCTACTGAAGGACACCTGGGTTCTTTCCAGCTTCTGGCTAGTATAAATAGAGCTGCTATGAACATTGTGGTGCATGTATCTTTGTTGTGTATTAAAGTGTCTCTGGGGTATATGTCCAGAAGTGGAATAGCTGGGTCTTCAGGTAGTACTATGTCCAATTTTCTGAGGTATCACCAGACTGATTTCCAGAGTGGTTGTATTAGTTTGCAACCCCACCAACAGTGGAGAAGTGTTCCTCTTTCTCCGCAACCTTGCCAGCATCTGCTGTCATCTGAGTTTTGGATCTTGGCCAATCTGACAGGTGTGAGGTGGAATCTCAGGGTTGTTTTGATTTGCATTTCCCTGATGGCTAAGGATGTCAAGCACTTCCTCAGATGTTTCTCAGCCATTCGATATTCCTCAATTGAGAATGTTTTGTTTAGCTCTGTACCCCATTTTTAATAGGGTTGTTTGATTCTCTGGTGTCTACCTTTTTGAGTTCTTTGTATACCTTGGATATTAGGCCTCTATCTGATGTGGTAAAGATCTTTTACCATTCTGTTGGTTGCCATTTTGTTTTCTTGACAATGTCCTTAGCCTTACAGAAACTTTGCAATCTCATTAAGTCCCATTTGTTAATCTTTGACCTTAGAGCTTGAGCCATTGGTGTTTTGTTCAGAAAATTTTCTCCTGTGCCTATGTGTTCTAAGGTTTTCCCTACTTTCTCATCTAATAGTTTCAGTGTATCTGGTTTAATGTGGAGATCTTTGATCCACTTACACTTGAGCTTTGTATAAGGAGATTAGAAAGGGTCTATTTTCATTCTTCTGCATGCTGAGTGCCAGTTGGACCAGCACCATTTGTTGAATAGGCTGTCCTTTTTCCATTGAATGTTTACGGCTTTTTTGTCAAAAATCAGGTGACCATATACGTTAGGGCTCATTTCTGGATCTTCTATTCTATTCCATTGATCCACGTGCCTATTTTGGTACCAGTACCATGCAGTTTTCAGCACAATTGCCTTGTAGTATAGCTTGAGGTCAGGGATAGTGATTCCTGCAGATGTTTTCTTGTTGTTGAGGATGGGTTTCGCCAAATCATATTCTTAAACAGCATCTGTCTTCTCGGAGTTGGAGGCCAAAGTCTCTTTCTGTGCCTCGCTCTTTCCCAGAGTCCCTCTCTTCGTATTGGAACTCCCACTTTCTATTTCTCAGCTAATAGGCCATCAGCTTTTGATTGACAGGTGATGCTTCCATACAGCACACAAGTGATTCTCTCTACAATTGTCATCATAAATATTGGCAGATAGCAGCACACATCCACAGAGACTTGGATTCATCAGGCAGTCAGGCAATATGACCATTTAGCAAGCAGCACTAGGGGGAGGCTGCTGTTGCAGTGTGCAAAGGTTGATGCAGACACATTTAAGCTGTCCAAAGTGCCTAGAATAAATGCCAGAGAGCGCTCAGCTGTACAAGGGACATTTATACCGATCCCCTTATACATGCACCAGGGCTCAAAAAACTCAAAGAAGTGAAGTGAAAATAACGTAAGAGCCAGAAGCTGGGAAAGAGAGCTCTGAGGGGTGCTCCTCTGCACATCTGAATTGATAGTGGTTATGGTTGTGCACACATAATGCAGCAAGCTGAAAATTCCACCATGGAAGAGAAGCTGCTGACGTCCCAACCCTGACTGAGGAAGTCTTGGCAACTGGTGGCTGCTTTGGAAGAGACAATTTCTTTTGTGTGGTGTCTGTGATAGAGTCCCCATGCTCAAGAATGATGGCACACATACACAGTTGAGCGGAGTGCCAACTGGACTTCGGTGGTGAGAATTAAAAAAGAGGATATTCAGGTAGGAGGGCGTGAGAATAAGGGCGTAGGATAGGCCTGATTGGGAGTAATGTACAAACGTGTGAGTTTTCCAGAGAACAGATGGTTGGAAAGAGATTTTGTTAAGATTTTAAAAATATTTATCTTTTAAAACTGTTGCAAAAAATGTGTGGCTATATTAATTTTGTTAAAATTAACAACAGGAAAAGTGGGGGACACTGGTTACTCAGTTGCATCAATGTTTTATGAAAGTCCCCAGACAAAAAGGTTGTTTCTTTCAACTATGGATAAGAAGTTCTGTTTCCTTCAACTATAGATAAGGAAAACCATTTGTCTTGCAAATTGTAGCATTGCTTCTAAACTCTGTTAGAAAAGAGGCCATTGTATGGGACCCTTTTTCAAGAGCTTGTTACATACATGAGCTAAGCATGTCCTGGTTGTAGGTCTGCCAACTACGTGCAGTTACAGGAACGTTCTCTCAGGCTGACTTTACAGGTGTCTGGAAGAAAAGAGGACGCTGACACGGTTTTTATCTGACTGTCAGGCACGAGGTGGGCTGACCTACTGGAGGAGTAAAGATTTTTGTTGCTAATGTGTGATTTCAATCCCTTTGTTGTCCGGCATGCTGCTGTCATTTTTGGAGTTTGTTCTAGTTGGCCTCTCTGTTGCTGTGTCAAAACAGGAAGCAAATATCACTTGGGGGAGGAAAGGGATTATATCAGCTTACAGGATAAAGCCGGTTATTGGGTGAAGCTGGAACAGGAGATCAAGGTTGGAACCTGGAGTCACTATCTGATGCAGGGACCACGGTGGGACGCTGCTTGTTGGCTTGTTGTTTCTGCCTGGCTCAGCTACCTCTATTATACAACCTAGGGCCACCGTCCCACCGATGGCACATCCCCCGGTGGCTTGGGCACATCTACATCAATTAGCAATGAGGAAAATGCCTCCATGGACATGCCAACTGGCCAGTCTAGAAAAATGTTGACTTATCATTGGGTTACAATGTTTTATGTTTAAATGTTGATTTATTACTGGGTTACAATAGTGTAACAATATTTTATTTTAAAACATATTCTGGACACAAGACCCTTATCAGACGTAAATTTTCTCTATGTCTGTGAGATTTTTCTTCTTGTTTTTAAACAGACAGTTTTCCAATTCCAGTTTAGCTAATTCAGTGTTTTTTCTTACCAATTGTGTTTTCATAACCATTCTGACTGGTTTTGTGTGTCACTTGCCACAAGCTGGAGTCATCACAGAGAAAGTCATCAGTTGAGGAAATGCCTCCATGAGATCCAGCTGTAAGACTTTTTCTCAACTAGTGATCAAGGGAAGAGGGCCCAGCCCATTGTGGGTGGTGCCATCCCTGGGCTGGTAGACCTGGGTTCTATAAGAAAGCAAGCTGAGCAAGCCAGGGGAAGCAAGCCAGTAAGCAACATCCCTCCATGGCCTCTGCATCAGCTCCTGCTTCCTGACCTGCTTGAGTTCCTGTCCTGACTTCCTCTGGTGATGAACAGCAATGTGGAAGTGTAAGCTGAATAAACCCTTTCCTCCCCAACTTACTTCTTGTTCATGATGTTTGTACAGGAATAGAAACCCTGACTAAGACAAAAACATATCCCTAAAATGATCACACAACACAAGACCAAAAACACTTGATCAAATTGTTTTCTCTTAAAACTTTTATGTTGTTCTGCATTTAGCCTCTGTTCTATTTCAGCTAAATTCTGTGCAAGACACGAGGTGACATTCTTTATCTCACAATTAGTCAATTGTCACAGAAACATTTATTGAAAAATATCCTTCATTGGTCTTCTTGTTGGTATTTCTATAGAAATCTGCTGGCTGTAAAATAAGTGCATTTGTGTAAACACTGAGGAAGGTCCATTGATTGGCTCTCTGTCCTACAGCTGGAGCCCATGGACCTCAGAGCTGGGGCTTGTGATGAGTGTTGTTGTAAAGGAGGAAGTGTAGTTACTCCAAATTTGTCCTTCTTTACAAGAGCCCTGCTATTATCGGTCTGGTTCATCTTAATATGAGTTTTAGACTCAGCCTGCTAATGTCTACAAGACAAAAAGGAATTGCTTTTGATAAATTGTCCTCAATCTGTGCAACACTTTAGGACTGCAGCTGACAAAATCTTTGACAATAGGTTAGTTTCCCACACATTTAGATCATTTTCAGTTTCTCTCAGTAAAAGTAAGTTATTTCATTGCATTATTGTTTTTGATTATTTTCCCTTTTTTCTTTTTATTTTTTATTGGATATTTTCTTTACTTACATTTCAAATAATATTACCCCCCTTTCCTGGTTTCCCTTCTGGATCTCCCTGTCCCATCCCCCTTTTCCCTGCCTCTATGAGAGTGCTCCCCCACCCACCCACTCACTCCTGTCTCCCCACCCTGGCATTTCCCTACACTGGGGTATTGAGCCTTCACAGGGACAAGGGCCTCTCCTCCCACTGATGCCTGGTACGGCCATCCTCTGCCACATATGTTGCTGGGACCATGGATCTCTCCATGTGTGCTCTTTGGTTGACGGTTTCATTTCTGGGAGCTCTGGAGGGTCTGGTTGGTTGATATTGTTCTTCCTATGGGGTTGCAAATCCTTCAGCTCCTTTAGTCATTTTTCTAACTCCTTCATTGGGAACCTCATTCTCAGTCCAATGTTTGGTTGAGAGCATCTGACTCTATTTCAAAAGGCTCTGGCAGAGCCTCTCAGGAGGCAGCTATGTCAGGCACCTGTCAAAATGCACTTCTTGG
Source organism: Micromys minutus (assembly GCF_963924665.1). Taxonomy (NCBI): domain Eukaryota; kingdom Metazoa; phylum Chordata; class Mammalia; order Rodentia; family Muridae; genus Micromys; species Micromys minutus. The sequence goes on along the minus strand of NC_137977.1, from coordinate 65,742,687 downwards.
CATCCACAATATTGTCTGGGTTTGGTGGCAGTATAAAATTCCATTTTAAAGAACACTGACTGCTTTTTTGAAGGTCCTGAATTTAATTCCCAGAAACCCCATGGCAGCTCACAACCATCTAAAATGGGATCTGATGCCCTCTTCTGGTATGCCTGAATACAGCTACAGTGTACTCATTTAAAAAATTAATAAATCTTTAAAAAAAGGAAAGAAATTTCATTTGATTGTTTTTCAAAGTATCTAATTAAACATTTTGGAAACAGCTAGTCCTTTTTATGTGTATGAGTGTTTTGACTGCATGTTTCATGCCACATGTGGGACGTGCCATATTAGGCCAGAAGAGTTTGTCAGGCCCCCTGGAACTGAAGCTAAACAGGGGTATGATGTATCATGTGGATATTCCAGACCTAATCAAAAGAGCAGCAAGTGCTCTTACCTACTGAGCAATCCTTCCAACCTCAAAGTGTTTTATTTTTGATCTTAGCACACAAGGGATATATTTTTCCAAACCTATCTTGGACTGTTCATGCTAATACATAGACATAATATAGATTTTTTTTTCTATATTTTTTAAACACATGTCTGGAAACAATGTCAACCCCTGTTGTTAACGTCAGTCATCTGTTAGTCGTCATCTCGATTAAAACAGAGCTCCCTTCCGATTGTTATCAGAGACTTTGGTTTTCATGCTAAACATTGTGGTTCATGGAGGACATTTCAAACAAAATTAAAAAAAAATTGAATGTCTCTTTTTACCTTCACAATTTAGAGGAGAGAGAGAGAGAGAGAGAGAGAGAGAGAGAGAGAGAGAGAGAGAGAGAGAGAGAGAGAGATTTCCTATGGGAAGTATATGTGTTCTTGAAGGCAGACTGTAGGATCTTTACATATACCTACGTCAGGCTCAGGTTTTTTCTTGTGCTCCTAGACTATGGACGGGCTTTATCCTATGGATTTTTCTAATATTTTCTCTGAATTCATGGCAATCGTCATGTAGCTTCTTCTTTAATTCTGTCGGGGGAGAGGCATTGCATTATCTGGTTGTTATATGCTAAACCATGCAAAGAGACATATGCCTCTGGGAGACTTTAGTTCACGATGACACATAACACTGCTGTGTGTTGCTGAATACAAATTTCTCATGTTGGCTTGGCATTTTCTGAGTCTCTATTCATGAGAGTTACTGTTCTAGAAATTTCTTTTCTCTTAATGTCTTTATCTTGCTTTTATGTGGCATCAAACAATACTGACTGTGCTAAGTGCTTCAGGAAGTGATAACTACCGTTTTTCTGCATGAATTCCTGGTAGACTGGTAAAATGGCCTAGTGCCTGGGACCCAGCCTGCTCCCAGAAAAGCCTCTGAATCACCTCATTTCCTGTAGGAAGCATGTGTGTGTGTGTGTGTGTGTGTGTGTGTGTGTGTGTGTGTGTGTGTGTGTATCTCCATTGCCAGTGAGAAGTATATGTGTGCATGTGTGTGTGTTTGTGTATTTGTGGTGTATGTGTATGTTTTATCATTTCCTGTGGGAAGCAAGTGTGTGTGTGTGTGTGTGTGTGTGTGAGAGAGAGAGAGAGAGAGAGAGAGAGAGAGAGAGAGAGAGAGAGAGAGAGAGAAAGAGAGAGGGAAAGAGGGAGGGAGGGAGGGAGGGAGGGAGGGAGAGAGAGAGGGAGAGAGGGAGAGAGGGAGAGAGGGAGAGAAAGAGAGAGATCCTACTTCTTGTGGGAAGAACATGTTTGCTTGTGTGCTTGTATTTGTGGTGATTGTGTGTGTGTGTGTGTGTGTGTGTGCGTGTTTGTTGTGAGTGGCTTACATGTGCCATTTTTCTATGGGGTACAATTTGAGCTAATTCTCTGAAAAAAAAAAAAAAAACAGCAAGACCATTTTGCAGAGTTCCCTCATTGTGTGACATATTTGTGTAAAGAAAAACCATACTGCAATAAATGAAGTTAAAAACATCCAGTTGTGATTCTGTACGGCCATGCTATTGTGAAGATAATGACAACCAGTGATTCTGGCTGTGATACTAACCAGGCACTAAAAGAAAGATCAGTCAAATCCTGTAGTCACTCATCTCTAGAAAAATTTTCTAAGGCCTCAGTGGTTGCTTGAAACCATGGACAGAGCCAAGCCCTGCATGCAGACCATGTTATTCCACGGCCACTCTGAAGATCGGGATGGCTGCCGAGCATCTAATACACTGTTCTGCTCACAAACGATGGGCATAGGACAGCATGAGAGTCTAGGACACGCTCCAGAGCACATAGCTTACACCACAGAGCTTGCTCACTGTTGGAAATCTCCAGCTAATATCTTTGAGCGCTAGTGACCATGAACAGTGACACAGAGGGTGGTGCACCGAATGCTGGTGTGATCACCACTGCACACAAGTGCACACACTCTGTGAGTATTTTCTTATCTTACTTCTGTCTAAGAAGTTAACAGGAGAAACAAACAAATGGGGGGCAAGAGAATCGGCGGAGCAACTTAACTTTCTGCCTGTTCTTCCAGAGGACCTGGATTTGATCCACATCACCCACGATATCTCACAACCCTCTGTAACTCGAGTTTCTGGGATTTTACATCCACTCCAATGCTCCCTAAGCACAGGTCATACATGTGCATATATGTCTATACACATAGAAAGGTACATATATACATAAAATAACACAAATATCTCTCTAAGAGGAAATGGCAAACCCAGTTTCCCACTATCTGCGATCTCTGCCAGGCTGGGGGACCAATGTAGACTTCTAAATGTGCCACATCGGATTCTGAAGAATTGGAGGAATCCCTTGCCCTGTGTCCCCTGTATGATGCATGACATGCTTCCACATATTAAGGTATACATTGAGTTTTTTTTCTGTCAAATACCTTATCAATATTTACATTGACAGACTATTCTATCATTATACTTATTATACTGTTATATATTGTATTATATATTACTTTCATATTTAAATGAATAGCCCTTTAAACATTTTACAACATCTGCTAAAGTAACGCACTTCCATTATGCCTCTCTTGAAATATATTCCTAGCTATTGTCAGGTAAGGGGTTGAAATGAATCCCTGATACTCCCCCAAGCCCTACACAAGAAGCTTCCAGCTCCTTCCAAGGATTGAGAGGACAGCCTACTTGCTGAGTTTGATGTGGACTTCGAGTCTCCACAGAAGATCAGGATGTGGGACAGTGAGGCAGTCCCTAACCACCACACATGATTCTGCTGGAAGAGCAGGGTTGGCTGAGTTTTGACGGTGTCTAGTTGTTTTACCTTTGGTGGGCTGGCTCTGCTGGGCACATCCCTACAATAGACTGTCTCTAAGATCTGGAAATGCTGAGATTTTACCCATTTCCGTTGTGATTAAGGCTGACTTCGGATGGGGTTTGCCTGCAGTAGATATAGGAAGGTAAGAAGCCATTTTTAGTTAGAAAATATTTAGTTTGTACGTGCACATGTTTCTGTGTGCATATGTGTGCACCCATTTGTACACGTGTGCTCATGCATGTGGAGGACAGAGGTCATCTTCAGGTGTCCTGCTTTGGGTGCTGTCTCCTGGAACCAAGATGGCTAAGCTAGCTGGCTACGGAGCTCCAGGAAACCTCTTTTCCAGTCTGGGGTGACAATCTATGTGGATTCTGGGACTCAAACCCTGGTCCTCATGTTTGCAAGGTAAGCATTTTTGCTGACTGAGCTGTCTTCCCATTTCTGTTACCAAATAGGTTAGTGGTCACTCATTAATAAAAAACAAGAAGAAGACTACATAATTTCTTCAAGTGAGCTATAGTGTATGGGTGAGTTTTATCTTCAAAAGGAGGTAGTGCGTATAGTTTGATAACATCATTTTTAAGAAAGATGCCTCCCTTCTAGTTCCTCACACTCTGACCTCATGCCTCTGCCCACTCTGATTTAATTTGCTGCATTCTGGAAGAAGAAGAAAAAAATGTTCCACAGGCATTCAAACAAGGTTTATAATAAAACAGAGCAGGAATAAGTTTTGACGCGTCACTCACAGACGCATTTCTCTTGCCCGTGCTCGGGCGATAATCAGAATTCTTTGTCGCAGTGAAGGATGGTGAAGCCCACTGTTTTGTAAGCATGTGCGCATCCAGAACCTTCATAATATTAGTTAAAATCAATGTGCTGCTTTTTTAATTATTGCTCATGGTACAGAGCAGGGGAGCCTCATTTAGGGCTGGATCGATATCGAGAAGGGATTGGTGGGCGGCCACGCAGTACATCAAGCTGCTTGATGTAAAAATCATTGGCTCTGTGCTGCAGAGGCTAGGGTGATCTGTCTGCTTAGCCTCCAGCTGGCTGGGGTGGGAATGGGTGACCCTTCCAGGGGCCTCTGGCTCCATGCTGGGCAGCAACTGGGCTGTAGCATCCCAAGCCAGCTGATTAGGGGACAGGCTGCCTGATGTATTGATCACAGCAGCATGGAAGTTATTTCTGATCTTTCTGGGTGCAGTTTTGGTGCTGTTAAGCCCATAGGTTGGAAGAGATAGATAGATGATACACTGTTTTGAGTTCCATAGAGGAGAGAAGATGTGCAGTTGTACACTGTGAAGGGATACATCATGAGGAGCAGGGAGGGGGGAGTGAGGCAGGACAAGGCTTTGAACTCAGGCAGGGGGCATACATACACCATTGGACACCAGCCAGGACTCCTCAGCTGTGCCTTTGTCTCATGTGCTCAGAGCAACAATATTCTGGGTGTTGGAGATGCTCTCTGAACTTATAAGAAATAACAGCTTTTACATATAGCCATGAAGCAGTTCGTCCATCTTTGTCTGAAGATAGGTTTTGAAATGGAGATAAAAGAGTTCTTATCTATTTTTTAGTTGTCTGATAAGGGGACCAGAGCTCTGTCTTGAGTGCTTTGTCATGAACTTAGTCCATTCTTTTTAGATGCTCGTGCTAGCTGCATGCTTGGCTATATACTTAAGAATGTGTGTGTGTGTGTGTGTGTGTGTGTGTGTGTGTGTGTGTGTGTGTGTGTGCGTGCGCGAGTGTTTCTGTGAGACAGGTGCAAGTGTGGTGATCTGCCTGTCACAGCTGGAAGCAACTTCACACCAGGGACCAGCTGGGAGAGACATGTACCAGCACAGGGTTTCCTTCTCTGTCCCTGCTCAGCCCTGGGAGCAGCCTGGGTACCTGGCTTGAAGGTTCCTACCTGGAATTAGTGGCTTCACTGATTGTCTGCAGCCATCAATGGAATTGATTTCTGGTCACCACTGACTCAGGCATGATTGGTAAACCTCCTCGTTTTCTTTTCCATTTTAATGACTATGTGCTGCTTATTTTAATTTATCTTTCCTTGACTAATCATTGGCTTGATCAGATTGCCTGGTGTTGACTTCAAGCCCACATTAACAGTCATGTTTAAAACCTGGGATAATGGTTATAGACATTTGGTAGAAAATACATACACACACAGGCATATGCACTGACAGACATGTGCACAGGAACATGCACTTACCCATGTGTGTATACACACACACACACACACACAAGCACATACATGCATGTACCTGTTATGTGGAACAGAGAGAATGCCATGTATCATTGAAATGCAAACATCAAGAACATGTATAAATTAGCATCTGATGAATCCACTTAAAGAGAGATGTACTGTCTTTCAAAATGCTCCTCCTAAGAGTCTTTCCATACCCAGATCCCAAATCTGTCCCCTCCCTCCCTCCCTCCCTCCCTCCCTCCCTCCCTCTCTCCACCCCCCCCCTCTCTCCACAATCTCTGTTTAATTTCATTGAATTATATTTTATATATACAAGACTTTTCTTTTAGAAGGGTTGAGCCCAACCTGAGTTTTGATGACTGAAAGCAACTCTGTACTGTCCTTTCTGTGGGCCCACTATTTCCTGAGACCACACTTGTGTGGTACCTGGTCCATGAAGAGCAAACTATGAAAGGTTCCCTAAACGTACACCAAAGAAAACTATTTCATTTAGTTAAAGTTAGATGGTACAAAAGAGAAAAGATGGGAGAAATGAGAAATAAGAAAATAGGGAAGGGAGGAAGAGAAAGGGAAGGTAGGAGGAGGAAAGGAGGGAGCAAGAAAGGAAGAGAGTGAGGGAGGGAGGAAGGGAGGGTGCAAGGGAGGGAGCAAGGGAGGGAGGAAGGGAGGGAGTAGGGGAGGAAGCAAGGGAGGGAGGAAGAGAGGAAGGGAGGGAGGGAGGGAGGAAGAGAGGGAGGAAGGGAGGGAGCAAGGGAGGGAGCAAGGGAGAGAGGAAGGGAGAAAGAGAGGGAGCAAGGGAGGGAGGACACTAGAGAAGAAAGGAAAGAAAAAGGGAGGGAAAGAGTGGAAAGAGGGGAGGGAGGGACAGAGCTGAGGAGCCATCATGTACATGGTAGGTTTTGATTTAAATTCGATAGCAGAGGTAGAACTATTCTAATGGTAAAGCCCAGAAAGCCCAATCTATTTCAAGGTATTGTAGGGTATTATGTAGTAATTTATATATACTGTTAAGGAATTACTCTTCATCCAATAGGAATGGAGAGCCCTCCACAGAGGAGACCCCACTGCAGGATGCCTGCACTCCATAGCTCAGAGAGTAGAGAAGGTTCAGCCACATAAGAGGCTCCTCTGCCCTGACATTTTCAAAAATTGGTTCTGGAAAAAAGGAAGTGTTCTTGATACAAACCCTCGAATTTATCAAATGCAAAATTTTACTTGTATATATTTGGATTGGAATGCTACTCTCACAAAGAAGACTCCTGTGGGCAGCAAAATGGGACCAGACTTCAATCCTAAGCATGAGATGTGTGCTTTGCCCGCTGCACAGATAGGGGCTTTGGGGCACGTGGGTTGTAACTCCTAAAAACCTATTCCAGGGAAACTTGTCTAAACAGGAAGTGGGACCCAGGAAGAGTCTTTCCCAAGGATCCAAAAAGATAAAACACAATTCACTTCAGAAACCAAATGGAAGCTTTCTAACCATTCTAGATAGAAGGCAGACACCACACAACAACCCAGAGGATTCTGGGATTGTAACTCAGGCCTGAGCCTTTGGATTGATCAACTTGCTAGGTGGAGGAATAATGTTAATTAATCATGTTGGATCAGCAATAGCCTTATATGTTCAAACAAAAATACTCAAAAATACATTTGTTCAATCTAGATTATACATAATTTGCACTGGAAAAAATGTAAAGCTGAAAATAAAACACTTTTAAAAACCAAACCAAACCAAACACCCTCCAGTACCAAGTACTGTGTGTCAGCTCATAACAGATGTAGTAACAGTCCTTAGACTCTGTAATAAAGGCTCAAAGTAATATGGTACTAACTGCAGCTTTCTTTGGTAGAGAGTGAGATGGTGATTCTAAAGCTCATACGGATAGGCACAAGACTTACCTAGAGCTAACGCAAGAACAAAGTTAGCTGGGAGGGGTGGTGGCTCCAACTGCAATGTTACACTCCATGGAAGCTGAGGCAGGAAGGTCATGAGGAATTGTAGGCAAGGTTTGATGGCGAAAACACCCAGCCAGTGATGCGTGTGAAGTAAGGCCTTGTCTCTCAAGAAACACAATTATCTGGAAGGATCAAAGTTAGGGTTATGATCTTTAAAGTGAGTGAGAATATATATGTATGTGCGTGTGCGTGTGTGTGTGTGTGTGTGTGTGTGTGTGTGTGTGTGTGTATAAAGTATATATTTATATTATTTACATATATAGAAAATATATATTTTGGGGTATACATGTGGGTGGGTGCGTGCGTGTGTGTGTGTGTGTGTGTGTGTGTGTGTGTGTGTTTGTTGGGCAGTAGGAGTCCTGAGCTGGAGAGTGGTACCCAGTAGGACTGCTGTGCTGTGGCATTTGAAACAGCCACTGGGTACTGGAGAGCGGATGTACAGCCTGAGAAAGCAGACAGATGCCACCGTCCTCTCCACACCACAGACGCCTCTTTAGAGCTAAGCTGTCAGCTCTGAACTAGCCTCTGCTTTGGGGACAGTATTCTTCCTGTGAAGCTGCAGGAACCTGTCATAGAAGATCCCAGTCTCCTGCTGCCTGTGTCTTCCGGCCTGCATAGACTTTCGCCCTTCCTCGCACACATGTATAGAAGATTGCATCCACTCTTCAAGGACATGGGCGTGCAAGAATTGGATTCCACTCAATCTTTATGGTAGTCACGAGTATGGACTCATGTCATAAACGCTCAGACTCACCTACAGCAGAGACAAAAACAGAACCACTGTTTGTACATTAGATCCTGGCTCTTGAAAGCAAGATGGCACCATCATTGCAACATTAAATAATCATTCGATACGTAGTAACTCATTCTTTACCCTTATTCATTACTTCCTCCTCTACACTTGGGCCCAGGTCAGGTTGCAGTCACTGCACATGGAGAGCGGCAGGTATACCCACACACGTGACACTGCGGTACTCTCAGTATGTGGAATATAGGTTAGACCCACTCCAAGAGAAACTTTATAGATCACACCCACTACAGGTGGGACACAGAGAATGTAAACTGTTCTTGCAGTTTTAATCATATAGAAGCCTGTGAGCCTTGATGGGTATCGAAGCACAGAGCCAACTGTAGCGTCCTGAGGGACATTCCTGTTACAACTGTACACCACAGAAGAAAGAGTTAGACAAGCTGAAACAAGTTACATAAATAGGATTAGCGGATGAAATGAAATGTAAAAGATTCAGAGTGATCCTAGACCACCTGCCTGATTGGATAAATGAACAGATGAGGGTGGAACAAGATCCTAGAACAGCTACATGATTGGATGAGTGAGCAGATGAGGGCGGAAAGAGATATTAGAACAGCTACATGATTGGATGAATGAGAAAACGAGGGCGGGAAGAGATGCTAGAACAGCTACATGATTGGATGAATGAACAGATGAGGGAGGGGAGACAATATCTCATTCACAGGAAATTCATATAAGGTATGCGGATACATCACTGCCCAGAGGACAGGAAGACAGATCTTCCTTACGTTGGGTTTCCCTTGGCTACATCCTGGCCATGCAGCATTTAAGGAGAGGAGTAACTTCACATCGAGTATTGACAAATCCCCGAAAGCAGCTGTTCAGTGAAGCATCAGCGCTACCTTCCTGATGTCAGTTCTGTATCTCTTTGGTCTTCCTTCCCAACCAACATCGACCCCATCAAAAATTAGACTGGCTCTAATAGAGGAATACCCCAGACTGTCTAGCTAATTCTGAAAATCATCAAGGTAACGCCGGCAAGGAAGAGCCCTGCACCATGGAGCCAAGAGGAACCTAAGGAGATATGGGCTCTCAATGTCCTAAATGTGTAATAAGTGCTTTGGGACTATTTCCTTCAAATTACGGTTTTCCCTTCTAGAATAAGGAATCTACAAAGAGTTAGGAGACTTTAGAAGCTCGGACGGTTACAGGAATCTCAAAACCCATGCTCAAGGTTATGTGAGGACTGAACGCTGATAGGAGGAAGATTCTGTCTTTGGTGGAGCTGCCAGTAAGTTGCACAAGAGGCTCCAGGATGTAGCTTCCGGGAAGCATCACCTGTTCTGAAGTATGGGCCCTTCTATGAAGTTGTCTTTAAGTCACGTGGGTTTCCACCAATAACCCCAGTTAATTAATTGGTTCACTAAGCTAGGTTTGGATCAGATTTTTTTTATTGTCATAGTGCTCTTTAAAGGGCGAGTAGATGTTGGTTTTTCATCTCCCAAGGGAAAGTAGGATCTGGAAATAGCAAGGAAATGTTATGTAAAATTTTTTAAAGTTGAATGAAATCTGTGTCTTGGTTAATAATATCATATAAATAGTGGTTTATTAATTAATGTATGGCTACCATACCAAAGCAACACAATGACAAGGAGGAGAGACATCAGTAACTGGAGGTGTTCACGGAGACATGGGGACCCCACTGCTGTGCATTTCTGCTTAAATGAAAACTTATTCCAAAATATAAATCCTGTTGGAAGCAAGAGTGGCTTACATCTAAAATGCACATATGAACTTAGTGACTCCATGTGTAATTCCAGAATTCTTGGGGAGGGGCTTAGAGGGGCTTAGGTACTGAGGCAGGGGAATTACATAGTTTAATATTCTCAGCCTCAAGAAAAACAACACAACTTAAACTGTCAAAAGTAGGCAACATTCATACAAGTCTAGTGTTTACCTCAGAACCACTGTCTCTGTGAACAGCATTTCTTTAAATTATTTTGTTTTATGGAGAATTCTGAGAAAGGTGCTAAGTTTTTCTGCTGGAGACTTCCAACAACAGACAAGTAAATTCTCCAAGTTGACTTCAAAGCCTCGCTCCCCGGCAGACGCCCTCTATGCCAGCTGCCATCTGAAAATGAATTTTCACAGCTTACTTTTAAGCACCTTGGCAATGGGAGTTTATAATGGAAATGCTGACACAATGTGAACGAGGGCCCTGTGAATGCATGGCCGTAATTTATAATGTCAGCCCATATCCCAAACATTCTCTGTGCATAGAGCTCCGCACAAATAGGAGGGGAAGGAACCTCAGTGAATTATTGTGCAATTAATCATTTGACCATGAGGGATTCATTTACTAATTAAAAACGCAAAAAGAGTAAATTGAAATAACCAGTGACTACTAAATCACGTCTTCGGAAGCCTCAGCCACATGTAATAAATCATGAGAACCCATCAGAGCTGGACATGCTGGGTACCAGAACTCTAGGACCTCTTCAGATCCTTCTACATGTGCATCAATGATTATAACGTGTGAATCTGTGCAGCTATGGAATATATACATACATATACATATATATATACACACATATATACATATATATGCATAGCTTTCATTCCTAAATAAACAAATGGTCAATGGAAAGCTTGAAGTGAATGGTATAAGATGCTTTGTGGCATCATTATGACAATGGGACACCTTGAGCTTGGTGTGTAGGCACTCTAGTCACTATTTCTACACTCCTCTCACTCCTAGGTGGTCCTTGAGTCTTTAAACCCAGGTACACTTCTAGACACACTCTCCAACCCACCCAGTGACTATTGGCAAAATTTCCTAATTGTTTCAATTACCACTCCATGAATACTTAAATCAGTTACCAGGTGGCACTATGAGCTCAGATTAGCAAATCCCACAGTGACCTCCCTAACTATGGGCCATTCTCATGGGGCACTTGGTAAAGCTATAAATTAAGTCAGCCCCAGAAAGACAGATGTGCCCAGTGAGACGTGCTCCAATGACTCCCTAGGACCCCTGTCCTCCTTCAGGTCACTGCCCCCTCATGGACATGGAAGAGCTTCCTCCATTTTCTTAACTTTCCTCTCCTGAAGAGGATGCTTTTGTCATGGCCGCTGTAGGTTCATGGTCAAGAAAAGCTGAGTGTGGTTGTGATAACCAAGAAGGGTCAAACAGAACTGGCTTAGAAGACCCTGTCTTTAAATGAAACTTCAAATGCAAGAGGAAGGCCCAAACCCAAGAACGGTCAAGCTGCTCCAGGGGCCAAAAATAGCTTGTAGGGCATCTTCCAAAGACCTACAGATGTCTTGATCCCCAGTATCTTTACCTGGGTTCCTTTATCATCTTTCTATCTTGGAAATGAACTGGGCATGTTGCTCTAGGAACATCTACCAGGAAGTTGAATGTATAATATGGGAGACTCTAGGGTGAGGAGAGGGAATAGTGAGTGGCCTTCCTGCAGACCAGTGAAAAGATGTCTGCCCCAGTCAGGGAAGGGCAGACTTACCTTCACTCATCAAGTGACATAGAGAAGGTTGAGTTTCCAGGAGGCAGCAGAAGTAGCCCCTTTAAAGAATTAAATTTAAAAATTGCCTTTAATTCTTGAAGGACATCAAGAAAAATACATGACAGGGAGGAGCTGAAAGGAAGAAGGGGAGAGTCTTCTAATATGATGCTGGTTTTATCTTTTTCTCCTAAACTGAGACACAAGCTTGGAATTGGAGCAGGGTATAACTCAGAAGTAAACAAGCTTGAATGTCTCAGAAGGTTGAAACCCATGATTCACAAGGCTTAATAACCAGTAAGAACTGCGAGGAAGAGGAGAGTCTCCTGCATGTTGACCTTTGACGTGTCAACTGCTGCTAGTTCATCAGAAAACCTAGAGACATAGCTATCCTAAACTCATGCTGGGGTGTCCCTTTTGCTGATCTACCTGCACTGAGTCTCTCCCGTGAGTAATTCCTCACCCATTCCCTGAAAAGTAACCCCAGAACACTCATTGGTTAACTAGCCTAAACTTGGGTAAAATAATTTGTTGTTGGTGCTCTGCATGGGACAAATAGACACTTGTTCATGTCTCCTCTGGAAAAGTCAGATGTTGTAATACCTACTAACTATGATGAAATCAGGTTTCTCAAAATCCAGGTCTCTTCTGCCAAGGGCCTGGTTGAAGGTTTGCAGCTCTCGAGTCTCCTCTGTAAAGCTTGTGATAGCCCCAAACAAGAGGTGTGTAATAATTCAAGGAAGTGATTCGTAAAATTCTCAACCTGCAATAAATAATTAGCAAATTGTTTGTGTTGTTTTTAGATACATGATTTTCATCCTATTATTCTTTCTCTCTTCCATCTTTCAGAATGTTCTCCTTTGGAGGCACCACCTCTGCCTACTTCTAGCTCTCCCACCACTATGTGCTTTTCATTTTCTTTCTTCCTTTCACTGAAACGTCACAGTCAGAGTCCTCTGAGCTCCCCGCACAGGTAGACCCCTCCTCCTAGCACCAGTCACAGTGCCAGCTCCATTAATATTAACTGAGTGGGTAAAAGTTCCTGTATAGCAGGCAATCTAAAGAAAAAGTACATTTAGACTTTGGAAGATCATTTGAAAAAGTTTTGTAAACAAATGTTATTAAACATATACTCATCAAGGAAGTGAGGAGTTGCTTTCACAGATCTCCGGAGACAGTGATTAACATTAACATTGCTGAATAGCTTCAGATGATGTGATGGTGAGTGTTATTTGTTGGTTTGGCTTTACATGATATTCTGCCTTTTGTGACCAGCACTTTGCAATCTGAAAGTTAGAGAGGACTCCTGAGTCTAATGTTTTGGATTTCTGATTTTGTGAAGGTCATCCCTGGCTCAACAACCAAGAACAGCATTTCACATTGCAAAAAGGAGAATGGTGGAAGGAAGGATGCTTAGCAACACAAAATCCCGGTTTGAAACTCTATACACAGAGACCATCCACATCTGTAGTTGTTCAGAAAGAGACAGGGTATGTGGTGAGCAGTGGGAAGCCATATCTGCATGCAGATGCAAGACTGTCCCAGCTCACCCTGTGCTATAACTTGTAAAGGATGATGAAGGTTTCTAGGCAAGAAGTTAAAATGAATAGCCCCTCAGTGTGAGATTTATCAAGAAAGTAAATAACATCAACAATATGCATATCCATGTTGTGGCCTTGAAGGAAAAGAGCAAGCCTTAGTGTCAGAAGAAAAGCTTCCTTATGAGAGACAGACATCACAAGTACTGTGAAGGGGTTGTGAAGGGAAATATCCTGCAGCTCCAATCTATTTTTGAGCATCTGGAGAGTTTAAGAATCATCCCATAGGTGCTGTGCACTATGGTACACATCTTTCATGCGAGTGCTCAGGCAGAGGAAGTTGGATCTCCAAGTTGAATGTCAGCCTGGTTGTGGTGGTTTGGACAGATATAACCCCTGTAGACTCACGTGTTTGAATACTTGGCCCATAGGAGTGGCACAGTTAGGAGGTGTGGCTTTGTTGGAGAAATTGTATCAGGCAGCTGAGCTTTGAGGTCTCCTTATGCTCAAGCTAAATCCAGTGAGGAAGACAGTCTTCTGCTGCCTTCAGATCAAGAAGTAGAACTCTCAGCCCCTTCTCCTGCACCATGTCTGTCTCTATGCAGCCACGCTCCCTGCCATGATGACAATGGCATTGATCTTGGTTGATCACCAGCACTTGGCAGTAAGACTCTTCTATTGGAGACATCACCAATGTTGGCCACAGAATATGAAAAAATGAAGTTTTTGCTTATCACATAGCTTCCTCTCTGTAGGCTAGACTTCATAGTACTGGCTGATAGCATGCAGGCTTCTGGAAAATTCATCAACAGCTTTTCAAGCTCTGAACCTTGTGATTAATGCCAAAGTCCATGTGGAAGATGTGATGACATATGCCTGTGGGTGAAATAGCGACTGTGGAGGTTGCCAACCACGCTCTGGTTAGATTTATAGCATGCACGACAGAGGAAATACGGGAGTGGTACTGTAAATGCTGCCAAGAGCCTATGAGTAGGAAGTTCATAGGTCTCAGGACTGGGTTCATTACAGTTGTTTTACTAAATGACTATAGTATGAAACTGTCTCTAAATTTTAGCCTCTGTATGTATTAAAGTTTCTATTCCTGTACAAAACATCATGACCAAGATGCAAGTTGTAGAGGAAAGGGTTTATTCAGCTTACACTTCCACATTGCTGTTCATCACCAAAGGAAGTCAGGACAGAAACGCACATGAGATAAGAACTTGGAGGCAGGAGCTGATGCAGAGGCCACAGAGGGATGCTGCTCACTGGCTTGCCTGCCCTGGTTTGCTCAGCTTGCTTTCTTATAAGACTATTAGCCTAGTTATGGCACCACCCACAGTGGGTCCTTCCACCTTGATCACGAGTAGAGAAAATGTGTTACAGCTGGATCTAATGGAGGCATTTCCTCAAGGGAGGCTCCTTTTTCTGTGATGACTTCAGGTGGTGTCAAGTTGACGCAGAACCTGCCAGTATTCCATATCTATAGGTTAGTTCATCTCTTGAACCTCATCAAATAAATTACTTCGTGCAGTTGATGATGGTTAGCATAAAAACTCCCAGCAGGTCAAACAAAGGAGAATAAGTATCGGCAGAATTGTCAGGAACTATGTCATACGTCACCTCCTCAGCGCTCAGAGATCATGCAGGCAAAAGAAATAGAGAATTTGCAAGTAGACGGCAAAATGTCTCTTCTGGACAGGACAGGACCACTGCACCCATTCATGACAGCTGTGAACAATTTTCAAAACTGCAAGAGATGAAGCTATCCAATGCTTTAGCGTCTGGGAGGGGAGAGCATCATGGGTCCCCATCTTAAATGATGATGATCGATGGCCTGTAGGAGAACGTTCCTGGGGGCGTAGCTCCTGGTGGGTCAACCGTGCTCCAGTGAATGGTCCTATACCCTTGAGTATATGGGCAGCACAGAATGGACAGGGCAGGTTATAAACAACAAGCAAAGAGGACCTGAAGTTGAAGTGGTCTTATGGGTAGATCTGGAAGGAGTTGGGGGAGAGGTAGGTGGTACGTATTCAGAACCATGATAATTGTCTGTGTGTGAAGGTCTGAAAGAATAAAAAGCATATCTTTAAAAAGACATGCACGGATTTTAGACATAGGATTGAAAACGTGACTCCTAAATAAAAACATCATTTATGTGTGAGAGTTCAGACTCAGCAGAGCAGGCGAGAGACTGGAGACCATCATGTGATCCTCATGAGACAGGCAGGGCAGGTGCTCCCCAGAATTTCCGATACACCAAAAGATAGTTTCTAGAAGTTTAGGGACCCGTGTGTTATTTAGCATCAAAGAAGAAACGTGCTTGAGAGTTTTGAAAGAGTTAACCATATGCTCCATCTTCCCTGCCCCCACAAGAGCCATTTGTTCCTCTCCCTTCTTGCCATTAGGCACACAGTCCCTGCTTCCATATCTTCCCAAATGGCCCCCAAAGGGGCTTCTCGATGGGTCTGAAAACACTGAAACCAAACGTACAGAATGCTTTTTAGGCACAAGTGCACACTCTGCACCCTCGAAAATTGCTCGCTCTTCACAAGTGTTCTCTGTGTCTTGTCATCTGAGGATCTATTGCTCACAAGCAACTCTAAAGGCAGCTGGTATTTCCATGACAATGCCGGGTTCCTGGTATTTCCATGACAATGCCAGGTTCTCGCTACCACTGCTGAGTCCTTAAGGACAGCTACTTTTTTTTTCCCAAAAAAACTGATTATTTTTTTTCCGAATTATCAATTCGATCTTCCAAATGGTGAGTTGAATCTGCTATTTATGTCTGTCAGTGGGAATCACCACCGCCAAGGACCGCCACCTCTGCTTCTGTTACTTGTTTTGAGATCACTTGTAAAAATCAACTGGCAACTTTTATGGTCAGTGAACTGAAGCAAAGGATTACCATTATGTTGTGGTGGTTCAGATGCATTGTCCCCCAGAGGCTCATGGTTTCGAGTATTCAGTTCCTACTTAGTGGCTACAAGAGGCTTAGGAGTTGTGGCCTTGCTAGAGGAAGTCACTGGGGGGAATTTGAAAGATGAAAGATCTGCTTCCACTAAGTTCCCAGCTTGCTCTTTGCTTCCTGTTTGAGACTCAAGATGTGAGATCTCGGTTTCTCCCTTCAGCTGTCCTGCCTTTTCTTTGCAATCATCGACTTCTCCCTCAGGAATTGTAAGCTCAAATAAAGTCTTTTTCTTTTTCCTATAGCAGTGATCATCAACATTCCCAGTGCTGTGACCCTGTCATATAATTACTTGATGTGACGACTCCAAGCACAAGGTTATTTTCATTGCTACTTCCTAACTAACAGTCATAATTTTGCTACTGTTATGAACCATGATGCAAATGTCTGTGTTTTACGATGGGATAGGCGACCGCTGTGAAGGGTCATTCAACCCCTAAAGGGGTCTCGACCCACAGGTTGAGAACCACTGTTATATATGTTGCCTTAGACATAGTGATTCATCACAGCAATAGAAAAGTTAGGCAAGGCTCCTCAGTTGGGGCCACCTACCCTTTTCAAAATTTTAACCCAGAATTGCTCCCATCTAAATGAAATACAGGGACATAGAGTGGAGCAGAGACTGGAGGAAAAGCCATCCGGAGACTGCTCCACCTGGGGATCCATCCCGTATGCAGCCACCAAACCCAAGCACTATTGTTGATACTAAGAAATGTATGCTGACAGGAGCCTGATATGGATGCCTCCTCGGAGATTCTGCCAGAGCTATACTGATACAGATGAGGATGCTTGCAGCTAACCATCAGACTGAGGACAGAGACCCTAATGGAAGAGTTAGAGAAAAGAACAATATCAAACAACCAGAAGCCCACCATTCCCAGAGCTTCCAGGGACTAAACCACCAACCAAAGAGTAGACATGGGGGGGCATAGCTCCAGCTGCATATGTAATAGCAGAGGATGGCCTTATCTGTCATCAAGGGAGGAGAAACCCTTGGTCCTGTGAAGGCTCGATTTCCCCAGTGTAGGGGAACCAGGGAAGTAAGGTGGGAGTGATTTAGTGAGATGGGAAGTATTCTTGTAGAAGCAGAGGGAGGGGACATGGAGGGGGGACTGAGAAATATAAATACCTAAAATATCCAATAAAAAAAAAGAGAAAGAAAAAAATTACATTTTACACACAGAACAAAAGAAAGAAAAGTAACTAATGCATGTGTGGGAAGTCAAGGCTGGAGAAAGCTCCATTTAGACTTTGGTTCCCTATCTCACTTTGATAAACAAAGGAAGAAGGGTTGGCGAATTCTCAGTGAGCAGTGGTATTAGGCACTCACTGCACTTACTGTGCAGTAATTTTAAGTAAAAGCATTTACTCCATGGCTGTTTTGATCAAAGATTGACTCCAAATGGTCAGTATTGCAGACCTTCCTTTAGCCCACAGAGAAGCTGATGCCAGTAGCCTGGGATGTTCTGCTTCAAGGAGAGAAACGAGACAAACAGTTCCTTGTCCCTTCCCTGAAATGAACAGGACAGAGAAACGACAATGAATCCTGAGGACATGGCTTTCATGTCTAAGGCTTTATACACGTACTTCCGGGTCATGCTTTTGGAGCACATGGTCCTCCAAGAAGTGGAGGGAGCCCATCAGATTACGTGTAACATAAGGCAGGTGATGGTCCAAGCTTTAGAACTGCATTTGAGAGCTTACCTTTTGGTTTCACATCTAAGCTGAAAGTGTTTCCTCGCTGTCACCTACTGTGCATCTTCACTTTAGAAAGAAATAGAAAAATCAGCTACTTAGAAAATGCTTACTTTCCAATCTTACCCCCCTTTCAGAAAGTGTAAGGAGAGTGAAAAACAAGAGTGAGAAATGACTACGTCCCAGCAGTTCCCTTTCCACACACAGTGCTAGTGTAAACACAAGGAGAAGCCATGCTGACTAACAAGAAGTAAAGAAACCCAGAAATCTTTTCTTATTATTATCTTCCCTCTTGAATACCAACTCCCAACTCCCTCAGTCATCAACACTTTCACCACCTGAGTAGCTCCTTTTCCAACATCACCTCCCCAACACCACTCCCATCCCAAGACCACCTAAATTGCACAGGATTTCTGCCTCCACAACATCTCTATATCCCAACAATATCAATATCACACCATGATTATCCCAAATTCATCTCCATCCCAACGTAACCATAACCCCAGCATTATCCTAGCATCTTCCCTATCCTAAGACCATGCTCACCCAACACCATTCTCAGTGTCAGTGCAGCACCAACGCCACCCCAGTTCCATCACTACCTCCTATATCATCACTGTTACTATTTCATCACATCTCCACATGACCTTAGCTCAACACTGACTTCATCCTATGAACACCCTCATCCCAACATTTCTGTGTTCTCAATATCACGGCCCGCCTTCCTCTGAACACTTTCACCATCCTTGAACCATTTCCATCATGTCCCATTAACATCCCACCCCATTTCAATCCCACTTCATCCTGCACTATCCTAGCTTTGGGACCATCCCATCACAGCATCCTGCCTCTATGCTGTCACCTTCACCAACTATCAGTATCCTAACACCAGCCTCTCACAAGGTGCACCTCATACCATCCTTTACCTAATAGGTTCTCTATCCCTATACCATCAATATGGCGTCCCGTCCTAACAATGCCCCTATCCCATCATCACTACCCCCATCAACACCATTCCTAATGCAAAGCTTATCACCATTGTAATCCCAATCTTAATGCTGTCACCATCACAGTATTTCTAGCCTGTCACTGCTGACCTCCCAACATCCATCACACCACACCTTCCTCATCTCATCACCATACCCATCCTAACATCATAACCACCACTGTACTAACACCATTGCTTCCCTTCACCGTCCCATTTTAATAGAATCCCTATTAAACACAGTAGATACCCTGACACCATCCCCAACTAACACCATCCTCATATGTACCAACACCACCAATGTCACAATACCATTCTTATATTAATGCCATCTGAACTCCATCATCAACCCTAGCTGGACACTACATCCATTCCAGACCCATTTCTAACACAAAACCACCTGTCTCAATTTGGTCTTTCTCGAAACACCAACATACAACATTATTTCCATCACAATATTACTGCCATACATTGACCATCAATATCACAACACTCTCTCCATCCCAGGGCCACCTCCATCCCAACACCAGATCATCCAACATCATCACTGGCCTAATATCTTAGTGTTAGGGTTGCATCCTAATGCCATCCCCAAATCATCTGGGAGCATCCCATTACCATCCCCAAGTTACAGCTCCCCCCATCTCTATCTTATCACATCCTCCTGACACCATCCTGAAAGTTTCTCACCCCAAGATCATACCCACATCAACACCATCCCCATTTCACGGTCATTACCTTCCTCATTCTAACGCCTGCGCGCACGCACGCACACACACACACACAATTTAAAACATAAACACATTTAAAGGAATAAACAATGACATGTACACAAAAGCACTATCTCAACACTATCACCACCCACTTCTAGTAGCATCCCCATCCTGGTTCCGTCACCCTCACCCTCAGCCCCTGAAAGCCATCGGCATTTTTCACCATTATCATCTCAGTACTGTCGCCATCTCCAAACCATCACCATCACCATTCTAATATTACCGTCACTCCAGTGTGATCGCCAACTTTATCCTCAACACCATCAGCATCTCCCACAGCACTCTCAGCTCCATCTTCACCTCTGTCTCCCACGTCACCTCCAACACCATCACCTCACACTTTTTCACATTTCCCTAGGCATCTTGGGTAGTAGTGGGCGGGCCAGCATGACTCCAAGATGCCTAGGTCTCTTTTCTTACCTTCTCTGGTTCTCTGCGCCTCTCTCACTAACTCCACACCCTACAAGGTCTCCGTTGTAGATTTACTATGAAGTTTTCGATGCTGCTTTTTGTGTGAGCTACTTTGGAATTCAACCTGTTGGGTGAGGATTCATGCTTTGCAAACTACAGAAAACTAACTGGTCCCCTTTAGGTCTGAAGCTTGGATCTAGGCTTCTGTGTCTTAACAAAGCTGTGCTCACGGAGGCTGTAAAGTAAAACCATCCAGTATATTATGGCTCCAGGCACTTCCAAAGGACTTTAAAAAACACTTCAGAAATATTTTATTATGCCAACACAATGGGAAATCTCATTAATAACTGTGAAATATGTTGACATTTCATAGTTATTAATTGTGCTATAAATATGTCAACTTCATGGTATATTAAATTACATGCTTATTTGGTGCTTTTTTTGAGAAGACAAGCAACATTTTCTTCTAAAGCAACTTTTAGCTAGTTAGTGGACACACACACACATCTGCATGTGCACTCATGCATCCCTCTGGTTCTCATAGAGGAACCATATAGTGGCAGTTTTTAGAGGTAGTCAGTGTTTGCCTTCAATCCTGAGTGGTAGAGAACATGAAGCGTAATGTTCTAACCTTCAGCTTAGATTCTTGTGTAATTCCCATGTGTAGCATGTAAGCACACACATTTTGTAGCAGTGTGCTCATGTTGAATGAGATCCGGGGAGTTAGCACGTTCATCTGTGGGACTGCAGCGCTCACTGCACACACAGGGATGGGTTAATAGAGATCTGCCGTTCTCACTTGTCCTCGGATATCATGATTTAGATAGACGCCTAATGCACAAGAGCAACTTGTCCCCAGAGCCTTTTCAGAATATAAAGTAAGTGATATTATAGCAGAAACCCGCTCTTAGCTCAGCGTAATGAATATGAACCATCCTGTACTCCTGGCCAAGGTCACGGCGTGAGAACGAATTACTCTATTAACATCTCTTTTAAGTAGCATTAGTGATAATTAATGAAGAGGTTTAATGCAATACTGATAATATTATTCATGCAAATACAGCATGCTTTATCTTGTTAAAACAATTAAAATGTGCTTTGGGGTTATTTTACATGCTGGAAATATGATGCCCGAGGGTGCTTACTGCATGTCACAGAACATGTCAGTAGAAGCCAGCAATGCTGATAATCTGATAAAATCTGAAAGCTGCTTTGAAGGCTATGCTAATTCAGGACTATTCCTTGGGCCCTGGGTAGTAGCCAAATGCTACATACAACCACAGCAGGCTTTAGTGGTGATATTAGATTAGATCCAATCCTTTTGCTTATAATTTTTTTCAAGGAAATTACATTCACCGTTCTTTAGCATAAACCCTCTTTAGCTGCTAAGCGGCCTGTAATATTGTATTTTAAGCCTTGTATATTTGTATCTTCTTTCCAGACAAATTTAAGCTGTGTTCTCAGCTATAGATCCTCTTGCTGGCAGTATGTAAATTCAAAAAAAAAAAAAAAAAAAAAAAAAGCAACTCCTAGGAGTGGATGGTGACCTCATTCCAGTGTGGCACCAAAGGGACTTTGAGCAATCGCTAATGCACTAATGAACGAAGAGACCCTGTGGAACTTCTGACGGCTCATGCCCCGTAACTTAGAGCATGTGCCAGCCATAGGAAGATTTCAGGTTTTCTAAAGCTTGTAAGACTTCCTATTAAAACAGAGACTTTTCTCGAGGACTCTTTGGAGCGCAGTATAAGGACTGTGTGTCATGTGCGTGTGTGCCACTGCTGCCGACTCTTGGCATTTGTTTTATTTTCACACAAAAAAAGGGAAATAATAATTCACCTCCTTCCATCTCTCTGCAGCTCTCTCACCAACTCCACGCCCGACAAGGTCTTCGTTCATAGATTTACTATTAGTTTTCTTAGTGCTACATTTTGTGATGTATATATTTGTTATTATAATGTATCAATAAATATTATTAATAATAATAATAAATAATAATGAACAGGTTGTGACACCACCGAAAAGCATAGGGACATGCCTCCTCTGTGTCTCACACGCTCACGTAACTGTCTGCCACCCACTCAGCTCGGTCCAACGCAACAGTTACATGTCATGATGCCTTCACTGAACAGGGGGGCACAGGTGCTCCCTTCCAGGGGACTGGGGGCCAGCCTGCTATATTTCAGGGCAACTTTGTAAGATGGTTTTACCTCCTGCTTCCTGGCCCCCTACACCGAGCCCCTGCAAATTATAAAATCTTACGCAAAATCAATTACAGCCATTTGATATGAAACATACCAAAGCTATTTATGGCTCTAAAGGAATTGTTTTTCTTATCTGGGGAGACTAACAATATTTTTACAATTGTATATTTAAATTATTTTATTGTCCTCCTAAAATAAATTTATATAATATAGAAGAAATGATTACCTTTAAAGTCTTGCAAATATATTACATTGGGGGAACTCTGCTTCAATCAAGACCACAGCAAAGCCCATGTCCTATTTCCACCAGCCTTGTAATTATGCCTGGCATGGGTAACTTTACTTGATCCCAGATAAATTTTGCACATGTGAGTGGAGATGAGGTTTCAAGAGGCAGGTAGGGTTTTGCATTAGGGACAAAACCAAAACATATATTTACATGAATGAGCCTCTTTGACTGCACTTAATTAATCAGGGGACAGGAGACTACCTGGTCCTCAAAGCAAGGACTTAAAGCATTAGTTTCTCATATTTATGAGTAATGCCTCTCTCATCAGCTTGAGGCTTGCAACAGGATCATGGAAAGCATGCTGGGTTAAGTCTCTTTGTTAGTAAATACAGATATTACACTTTGGAAAAGCCCAGAGGACCGTCTTGACTTGTGAGTTATACCTCCATCTGACATAAGCCAAATCAGTGCCTGACTGCTATTTTTATTATTTATACTCTGAATTGATTTCCTGCATTTTTCACGGCCTTGGAATTTGCCCTTCCCAGCCATTGGAGACAGTGACCTGACTCACATGGACTTTGTTTTGTAAGCAGCTTACAAGTTCACAGCTTGCTCTGTCCCGGAACACTGTTTGGTAAAGATGGAATCACATAGGGCATAACTAGACAGGAAGTGGAAGCGAGGAAGACTTAGAGGCCTTACAGTGGGCAACTCAATCTCTAGGGCCACACTGGACAGTCAATTCCTATTTGGCTTCAGTGAACCCAAAGGTGACCCAGAGGGGAAGTCACACCAGTCCAGAACTCCTGGGTAACACTGTGTTCTAGAGCCATGCTGGCTCAGAAATTCTGTCAAAGCCCCTCTAAGGCAAGGGGAGCCCCCAGAGCTCAGTGTGTGGGAGTCAAAACTACTCAGCTTCTCTGTGCTCACAGGCTCACAGCTGGAGGCCATTGGAAGAGATGAGCGTCAACAGAAAGATAAGCATTGCGTTTCATTCTTAAATAACCATTTTTTTCTAATTATTAATACTTTTGGAGACAGGCTTCTATGTATCCCAATCTGGTCTTGAATCTACTCTTGAGCTGAGAGTAATCTTGAACTCCCAATCCTCTTGACTTTGTTTTGGGAGTGGAGGGCTCACAAATGTGTACCACGGTTTGTAGTGCTGGGGGTGGAACCCAGAGCTTCCTGCACGTTTGGCGAGTATTCTGCCCATTGAACTACATCTTCAGCCCACATTAGCCACAAGTCTTGATGGTTGGAATTTTTGCTCTTGCCATGTACAGAATAGTTTCTCTTTGCACAAACCACCATGACGTTTCTTCTTGCCTTTATAACCTAGATCCTCAGGTTTGGCTAGATTTCCAACACAGCAACCAACTAAGGCGGGCATCCCAGGCTGGGGGTGGAGGAGTAAGGAAGGCATCATCCAGTGTGGAAATGGCACTCCCTCAGGCTCTCAGGACACACAGACTATGACCCGTGTCAAGTCTTTCTATTTTCTATCCCCAGACCAGCTGTCAATCATTTTGGGAACTTCAGATCCAAACTGCCTGCAAGGTGGGGTCCGGTTCTTACAACTTGGAGAGGGGCGTGTTGTGAGACTTCCAGAATTCCAGTAGCATTAGCTGGACGTCCACTTCGGGCTGGATGCTGGAAATGCAAACCCACAGTCCATCTTCTGACAGTTCTCTGTGGCTTTGTGGAATGAACGCCCTAGTAACTTTGGTGTGGTGTTGGGCAGCCAAGGTACTGTGTGCTCAAGTATCATTACCTTGCATTTGCAACGTGATATCATTATTTTAAAATGCACACATAGCCTCAAACATTATCCCTAGCCATTTTCAGTGTCAGCTTGCCAGTGACATGTTCCTCACGTGCATATATTTATACTGAGCACGTCTTCATCTGTCTCCAGCCTACACACACCAGAGAAGCTGTAACCCCTTGTACATTAAGAACACACCCAAGCATCACCTCATTCCTTGAGACATGCATTCCAAGGAGCCGAACTGCTTTTCATCCTGAGCTGGTAAGAGGTCATCACAGTCTAGAGAACAGGGGCAGGTCCAAGCCAGCAGTGCCACAATGTGTGATGTGGTACTTCTCCCTGCTAGGCTGAGACGGCATCTCCAGCCAGGGAAGATCTGGGACAGCATCTAAGCTATGGGCTAGAGAAGCTCTTTACCTGGTCCTCAGGTGTTTAAGTTACCATCTGCTTCAGTTGGCTGGCATCGCTTCTGTTCCCATGAGTGTAGGTTCTGACAGAAGTAAAGGGAATGGAATCTCCTCTTCTTATGCATCAGGGGTGGGATGGTAACAGGGAGCTGTGGGGAGGTGGTTTAAGGTCATATGGTTTACTCCCACTGATAGTATTGCTTTCATGTCTCTGTCTTGGCTTTGCTTTCAGACTGGATGCCTTTGCTCCAGGGCCAGCAATTATGCAATTTCCTTGGGGCCATGGCCTGCACCCTTTCTTCTGCAGTGTTCAGTATTACAGCTGCAAAGAGGTGATTGTGGACCACAGAAGTAGTTCATGACAGGGATGCGGACCATGACCCCATCTGCCTGTTTGCTCAGAGGCTGGAGTGAGGGAGTAGATACAGCATCCCAGCGCTCACTCATAGGGCTTCATTTACCACTGTGCTCCCTGCACATCTCAGGGAACCCATGATTCTACACAGACGGTGTGTGCATTTCTTTCTTTTTCCAAGAACAGTGATGTGGCTCTTTTACTGCAAACTTAACCAGACCAGCTACGTTACTTGTTGATTTATTCTGTCAAGAGCCTGACAGAAGTAACTTCAAAAAGAAGAGGGTTAGTTTGGCTCACAGTTTGGGAGGACATAGTTCATTGTGGCTGGGAAGGCCTGGCAGCTAGGGATCAAGCACCGAAGTACACAGCCCTTGGGAAAGAGTGCATTTTGCCTCTGAACCATGTCTCCCACAGTAGTTCACTCACAGGAAGAATGGCTATGCTGGCAAGTGATATTACAGGAAATGCCAGCTTCCTAGAGCCTTGGGGACTTATGGTACTGATTCGAGCTCTGAGACACATCACAGAGGAACAATGATGTGTGGAAATGTGTCAGTACGAGGCTATAGACTACAGCATGTTTGACTGTTTGCCATTGGAAATTTCCATTCAGAATGCAAGAATGTCCTGCATAGTAGCTGACTCAGTAGTAGTACCACATCACAATATCTCTCTCTGTCTGTCTCTCTGTCTCTCTGTCTCTGTCTATCTCTGTCTCCCTCCCTCCTTCCCTCTCTCTCTCTGTCTCTCTCTCTCTCTCTGTCTCTCTCTCTCTCTCTCTCTCTCTCTCTCTCTCTCTCTCTCTCTCTCTCTCTCTCTCTCTCTCTCTCAAGCCTTCCATGTCATTGCATTCAAAAACAAAATCATGAAAATAATGAAATGGCAGGCATCTTGGCACCAGCTTGCTGAGTTACATCTTAGCTAACAAAACAACAAGGCTTCACTCTGCCACAGAGTCTAGAGATCATGAGCTTAGATGGTTTTTGCAGCTGGCAGTGTGGGAAGGAGGAGAGGAGAGGAAGTCACTTGAAACTTTCTTCGAGTTCTCTCAAGGAAGTCTTCTATTAAGGCAGACTCCGCTGGGGAGAAAAGAAGCTTAGAATTTTCTGTCAGATAATAATGTGAAAGGAGCCTGTTTAACACAGGAGAGCAGGCCCTGCATCTTGCCTGAGCATAGGGGTAGAGCTGGTCCTGGGAGTGGGTCTTGCTCTTGAACCAGCCCTGAGGTATGAGAGGGAGAGCACTGGTGGACTGACTTGCTCAACTATCCACCTCTTAGGCACAGATCCAGGGCGTTCAACTGGTCTACACCAAAGTCTACCCATCAGTGAACTGCTGGAGGGCAGAAAAGGGCGGTTCTACAGATCCAAACGACAGGATCTGGGTGATATAGAACAACAACAGGATATTCTTAGTGAGTCCCAGTGAGGCCCAGTGAGGCCCCAGTAATGATAGTGTAGCAGAAACCCGAGGCTTCATACCAGACCAACAAGTCATTGCAACGGACATTTGTAAAAGCAAAGCAGTGTGGACAAAGGGTATAGTGTGTGGTATACCATGACATGCCACTGATGTGGAAATTTCTAGTCATGTCAAATGATGTTTTCCTGAAGCAGACACAGGTAAAAGGATATCTGGATATAGCAAACACATGGAAGGACACTTAATGAAGGAGCATAAATAGGACCCAGAGACCATGGGAGTCAAACACTGAGCCTTGCTTTCGTTTTCTGCACCTTGCTATTTTTTGCTAAAGACACACATGTATTGATTCATCATCCATAGTGTGGTTGAGCTCAACTTGTGACAATACTGCCATTGAGAGAAAATCACCCAAGAACTGCTCGTGAGGTTCCTGTGGCGGCTTGCCACTTCAGTAGCCTTGCCTCACACTGGTTGGTAAGCCTGGTGGTTTCTTCACGAATGAACTACAGTTTCTGGTTTGTGCGTGGTGTCTGCCAAAAGGACTGGACTATAGCTGCCAGTTCATGTCTGTCTGCTGAGAGGACTGGTCTGCAGCTGCTGAATTGTATTTGGTGTTTACTACGGGACTGAACTGCTACCAAAGAAGATTGAGCTCATCCCGCAAAAACTACTACTAAACAAGTCCACTTACTTCACATCCTAATAACTTGTCTCTTCTACGACCTGTGCTGGGTGGTGGGCTAGAGGAGAGGTTGAACCCTTATTAAAAGTAGGTTGCAAAAGATTTATACCTATACCCTACAGCTCCCACAAGGCTTTTATTTTTGCTGTTGGGGATGACGTTACAAGAGTGGATGGTGGGCATGAGGGGAGAGGGAAATGAGTGGTATTGGAGTACAGGATATGAAGTTCACAAAAATCAAAAGTTAAAACAAAGAGCCTGTTTATAGGATAGAGGGACAACCCCATGCATTGCCAGGCACAAAGAAGGATGAGCTGTCATTTGGATGAAGCATGGGAATAGAAATCAAAGCTGGTATCCTTCTAGCACATTATGCCTTAGGGAACCTTAATCCTCTTCTGTATTTTCACAGTACCTGTAGAAACAGTTCAGAGTGGGAAATAACCCATCACAGGGGCCGGATGACTTCTGACGTCAAGAACTTACATTAACATTCTCTGACACTGCAAATGGGAAATATTCCTTCTCATAATGACCATAGTGATTGAAATAAAAAATAATTTTTATAAACTTGATTATGAAAATTGGAAAAAATGTAAAATCATCCCATAACCAAATTAACTAGACCCAAAGTATCTGTAATACATCGAACTTCTATATAGTTAGCAAAAAAATAAGATGGAAGCTGTGGAGCTTTGGGTTGAATTTTATACTTTCCATGTCATACACACTTTGTCCACCACTGTAGTGCAAAACCCACAACAGAACTGGACCTAATAAACAATTAGCTTTATATCTTCTTTCATAGTTCATGTCTGTTGTTTGTAATCTGTCCTCCATTATCCCCTCATATTTAGCATTTCTTGTTATTTTCCACATTTGAATTATGCATACACTTACATGTACATTTGTTTGCATATATATACATATATACACATATATGTGTAGATATAAATATTACTGGATGCATTCTATGTATTAAAGAGAACATGTATACTTTTTCTTTCTGAGATTGAGTGGCTTCCCTTAATATTACACATTTTATTAATTTTCTTACGTTTTAAGAATATATTTTTCTTTAGAGTTAAATAGTGTGTGTGTGTGTGTGTGTGTGTGTGTGTGTGTGTGTGTGTGTGTGTAATATATATATTATGTATCACTATCTATTCATCTGTTGATGGGCACCAGTAGGCTTATTTAGATTTTTGTGTTACAGTGACTAATCAGCAATACAGTCATGAATGGGATAAGGATATCCACCTTTCCCTCTCTAGTTCAGTATAGTGCTCAAAGTTTTATTTACAGCAATTAGGCAGAAGGACTACTTACAAGGAGTAGTGAAAAAAGGAAGACATCACATTTTTGCTATTTACAGGCAACATAATCCTTTACTTAAAAGACTTGGGTATATAGAGTCAAAACTGTGACAAATGTTTAAACTACCAAAATTAATTAAACTACCACTGGTGGTTTGGTCCTGTGAGTTTTAGTAGTTCCCTGTCATCGTTTGAGAAAGCCAACAGCTGGCAGTACTTCCTAAACTGTGGTTTCAGACTCTGCTACTTCATACCGCATGTTTATTTTGGAGTCTTTTGGTAAGCATGGTGCTTGTACTGGTTTAAATAAAATGCTAACATGAAAAAAAAAAGAATTAATGTCATTCCTATCAAAATCCCCATGCCAAATTTCACAGGTATTGTAGGTGGATTTATATCAACTTGACACAAGCTATAGGCATTTTGGAAAAGAGAAACTCAATTGAGAAAATGTCCTACCAGGATGGCCTTTGGGTAAGTGTGTGGTGTATTTTCTTGATTGTCAATTGATTTAGGAGGATCCACCTCAATATGGCAGTGCCAGCCCTGGGCTTGTGGCCCTGAGTGCTATAAGAAAGTAAAGTCCTAATCAATATACTCCCATACCCTCTATTACAGTTCCTGCTCTAGATTCCTGCTCTGCTTGAGTTCCTGTCATGATTTCCCTCAATGCTGGAGTATGACCTGAGTCCTATAATCTAAAATAACCCATTTTCTTCCCAAGTTGACTTTGGTCATGGTGCCGTATCACAGCAATAGAAATCCCAGCTAAGGCAACAGGCCTATAGAAAACAATATAAGATCTTATACTGAGCCAGAAAAAAAGCCATGGATGGACAAAGCAACTCTGAGAAGTAAGAAAAATGCTGGAGGTACCACAATACCCAACCTCAAATTACACTACAGAGCTATACTGATATAGTCAGCTTTGTCATGCTACTAAAGAAAAGATACATGGGCTGATGACATGGAGCAGGGGTCTAGAAACAAATATCACAGAACTGTGCTCTTTTAATTTTTGAAAAATGAGACAAAAACCTACTTTGAAGAAAAAACAAAAAAGATAGCCTATTCAACAAATGGCACTAGCAAAACTAGATTTCTACCTGCATAAGAATGAAATTGGATTCTTATATTTCATTTTACACAAAAATTGAATTCAAGGGGTGGGGTGCAAATCAAAGACCTTAATTTAAAATCTCAAACTGAAGCCTTTAGAAAAAAACACAGGAGACCCCCGTCAGGTCAAGATACTTGGATAGGCAAGAACTTTTAAAATGCCAACAGCACAGGGGAGCT
Organism: Micromys minutus; assembly: GCF_963924665.1. Taxonomy (NCBI): domain Eukaryota; kingdom Metazoa; phylum Chordata; class Mammalia; order Rodentia; family Muridae; genus Micromys; species Micromys minutus. The sequence continues at coordinate 65,712,919 of NC_137977.1, read as the reverse complement.
GAGCCCACGTGTCAACTACATAAAAACAAAAGGTTTCTGGAAAGCACGAGAAGCAATCAGCAGTGTTGACAGGCAGCGTTCAGAACAGCAGAGAGTACATACCACCTCTACTTTAGACAATGGTCTCATATCCAAAATTTACAAAGAACTGAAGAAATCAAGTAGCATGGAAGTAAAACTGACAATCAGCAAAAAAGGGCAGAAGAACCCTAAAGACAGTTTTCAAAAACAAACAAACGAAAGCTCCCTAAGGCCAATAACTATTTTTTAAAGTGCTTAATATCCTTATCCATCAGGGAAATGCACATCAATACCACTTTGAGATAGCACCTTAGCCTAATCAGAATGGCTACCATCAAACAATGTGAATACAGATGTTTCAGAGTATATGGAGAGAAAAACAAAACAAAACCAAAACTTTTCACTGCATTCACTGTTGGAAGGGACGCAAATTAATACAGCCATTGTGGCCATGAGTTGGAGATTCCTCCAACATTTGAAAGTAGAATTAATACACGACCTCACTGCTTCATTCTGGTGCACATGCTCCATACATAACTCATACTCAGCCCCTGGGACATTTGAACCCTGTGTTTATTGCTGTTTACTTCATTACAGGGTGGAAAATTTGTAGTCATATATTTGAAGTGTACTCAAAAGCAAGAAAGAAAGCATGCCATTACTGAAAAGGCAGTGTCACTGGTAATAAAGAATACCATAATTGGTAAAGTCAACTCTACCACCCAGCCTACCATCACTTGCATTTGACTGCTATTTCCATAGCTAGGGTCAGACAGTTATTATAAAGATGACAATGTCACTGATGATGAGGGTGTTTGGGCATGTGTGTCACTGCTGCTGCTCTCTTGGTGTGTTCTATGCTTCATGCAAAGGCCAGACAATCCCATGGAGTAGTTCTGAATTTCTCTTGCAGTCATGCATGCTACGGTCTAATTCTTTTTGTCTAATCACGTGAGGAAAATGTCCACTTCTCAGAGGCAACACAAAGCAAACAAATTAAAAACAAAAACACTTTTATTTTGGCAAACGAGTCCCTGAATTCATGTTTGGTTTCAAGTGAGAGGTAATTTCTAGTCAACATGGCATGAAAACAAAGCAAAATAAATGAGCATAAAGCTTCGATGGCTTTAGAATGTTGTTTAGTTGAAATTTAAATAAAGATAGCTATTATAACTAATTCATGAAAGTGGATTGAGAGCAATTTGTAGTGTGGTGCACAGGGATATCAGACTGTGATGGGATTAGCTGCAATTGGAAAGAGCTTCGAGTGGGCCATCATGTCCAGGAGTTCTTTGGGGACAAGACTCAGCTTGTGGAAAGGTTGCAGGCATAGCAGTCAGACTGAAAAGTCTGTATGGTGTCTGTGTTTATAGAATATTCTGGCCTTGTCTCTCTTTCCAGAAGTGCTAAACAAGACTGCGAGGGAGCCAATTCAGCCACCAGAGAGCCCAACACAGCATAGGTCAGAGTGTCTTATGTTTGAAAGAAAATGTGGTGTTCTTAAAACTACTGCTCAACAATTTCATGGGTAACGGTTCTTCTCAAGAAAATTCATGGGCAGTGGAATGTGCCAGCCAGGTTTCTCACTGTTAGAGTGAGAAGGTTAAAATGAGAGAGAGAGTAGAAGTGGGGGGAGAGGAAGGATGGGGGGGAGATGATAGAGGCTGTATAGCAACAGGAGGAGGAGAAGGAATAGAAAGAAGATGAGTGGGAAGGAGAAGAGACAGGTAAAGGTATAGACGATAACTTAGCTATGACATGTGGATGAATGGGTAGATGATAGAAACATAATCAGATAGATAGATAGATAGATAGATAGATAGATAGATAGATAGATAGATGATAGATAAATAGATAGGTAGATAGATGATTGGAAGATAGATAGATGGATAGATAGATAGGTACACAAACGTAATACATATATGCATAGACAGATGATAGATACAGAGATACATAGATAGACAGATGATAGATGGATAGATAGGTATATAGATGATAGATGATAGATAGATAGATAGATAGATAGATAGATAGATAGATAGATAGATAGATAGATGCTAGTTAAGTACACTAACTCTATATGACCAAACATGTTTTAATTGTACATGGTCTTGCTCTGCCCAATGATAGGGCTCTCAAGTACTGTCATCCTGGTAGCAATAACTGTATAGAGTGCCGTATCCAAAATAAGCCTGAGTTGTCTTGCAGCAAAGGGAAGAAAAAGTCCTTTAAAATAAACAAAAGCCTCCACTTGGATGGGAATCAGCCAAAGGGATGGAGAAGCCAATAAAGTATCCAGCAGCAAAATTTGAAAAAGGTTTTGAGCAACAATAATAGTTGTTTTAGGACAAAGCCGGGATTGTCACTTTCTCTCAGCATCTGGGACACAACCTCAGCATTCACAACTCCATGCTGCAGAGAAGCTTCTCAGGTGAAGGCTGAGAGCAGCTGTTCTATGGTTCCATGCACTGATTTTGGAAGGGAATTTGATGCCATATCAATGTAGGTAAACACTGTAATGAATTCTTTATTTGGGTAATGTATATGTATGTGTATGTGTAAATGATGTAGATGTGTATGATATAGATGTGTATGATGTAGATGTGTATGTATATGTTTATGTACCTGTATGTATATATATGACCTCTCCAGGCACAGGTTGTTGCTCAAGATTACATCAAGCACGAATTTTGGAAGGGAATTTGATGCCATATCAATGTAGGTAAACACTGTAGTGAGTTCTTTATTTGGGTAATGTATATGTATGTGTATGTGTAAATGATGTAGATGTGTATGATGTAGATGTGTATGTATATGTTTATGTACCTGTACATATATATATGACCTCTCCAGGCACAGGTTGTTGCACAAGATTACACTATTAAGCACGGATTTTTCCATGTGGAGCTGGCCTCAAGTCCCATCAAGCAGCATGCTTACATTCATTCCTCTCGTCTCTAGACGGTGGATGTGACACAGTTTTATTTGAAGCACCTGTCCTCACTTCCCTCCTTTTTATATGTGCTCTACTCCCCACCTCCCTTGAGGAATTTCTCTGAGCCCCTAGGTTTTCTAGTTCCCATTCGTGCTCCAGATCAAACCGAGAAAGTTAAGAAAGTGGAAGCTAGGATCCATAAATGACAGAGATCACCTGGCCTTAGTGCCTCTGGTCCTGGGCTTTGTCACTCAGTACCATTTTTCTAGTTCCAGTCATTTACCTGAAAATCTCATTATATCATTTTTTCCTTCATCCCTTTCAAGGCTCTGGAAACACTGCAGAAGAGGTGACAGAAAGGTTGTGTGGGGTAGAAGATGGGAAGAAGGGTGGCAAAATGCCATTCAGTAGGCATGACACAATCTCTGCCGCCATGAGCTCACAACAGCTGTTGTTAGCCCATGGCACAAGGCTGGCTCTGTCAACAGTCACTCATGGATGAGAGAAGGGCCCGTGGGGCCCTATCCCTTACTGTCCAACTGTTCTTATCTCTAAGTTCCTGGAGATGGGGACTCATTGTCTTTAGTCAATGACCCAGTGCAGAGTCACCAGGCTGCAGTGGATAGCTCCAAATGGATGGTAACACAGAAGGGTCTGGTTCAATTCAGTATGTCCCAAAATAAAACAAATGTATATGATTACGAGAAGAGATCTATAGGGAAGGAAAGGATGGAAAGTCAGTGGAGAAATGAGAGAGGGTGGGAGATGAAGGGTGGGCCTTGTACATATATGAAGTTGTATAAAAACAAATTTAATGAAAAGTAAGTAGATATTATTAATATTGGACTGTAACTGAAAGCACAAACTTAATTGAGTCCATATTGAAAGAAATGGAGTAAGTGATGGATAAGCTAGCACCCTGAGGGAAGTGTACATCCCAAGCTCTTAGGGAGGAGGATATCAGTTAGAGGCTCCCTATGTGTGACAAGCTTTAGTATTTGATTCTCCCAAAGGCTGTGACTTTGAACATGTCATCAAACAAGTTATTTGTACCTACATTTACTCTGCAAGTAACCATTCATTCAGATACAAGTGAGGGAGGCTTTAGGAGCCACACAGTCTCAGGATAGGGCTGTTCCCTCTACCCCCACGTGCTGTTCTTTTTGGGTTTGTGCTCTGTTGTCTTTGCTTTCTTCTCTTGTGTGATAGAGGAATTCTTATGTCATGAGGTGGGCCCCTTCTCATTGTCCCTGAGATTGGGTGGGAGTGAGTGGATCAGTCTCTTTTCTCTGGTTGCTGTGACAAAAGACTTGGGAGTCTAAGGTTTCATCTACCCTGGTAGGGAGGAATGGTGACAGGAATGTGAGGTGTCTGGTCACATTGTGTTTGCTGTCAGGAAGCCGAGAGAAGAATGCTGTTGCTCAGCCTGTTTTCTCCTCTTACTCAGTTCAGGCCTGTGGAGTAGCTCCATCTACACCAAGGAAGGCTCTTGACACCCCAAAAACCCCATCCTAGAAATCCCCTCTCTAGCACACCCAAAGTTGTGTCTACTAGGTAGCTCTAGATCCTGTCAAGTTGACAATCAACTTTCACTGTCACAGTTGAGGACTAGAGTTCTACCTGCTTCTCCGGGAGTTGTTCACCTGGATTGGAGATCCCACAGACACTCACAGGTCACAGACTTAGTCCATCCCTCACATCCAGGACTGGAGGGGAGCCTTCCCTCCATTCTATCCTCTTGATGTAGGCAATAATCACTGGGCTTCCCTTCCATCTACCTCCAACCAGTGCTTTCTTCCTTTATAACTTTCTGAAGGATTCCTAGCTGTAGTGGTGAGCTGTGAAAATCAGACGCCCCAAGCTCTCTGAACAGGAGGGAAAGGTTTCATTTCATGCCAGTTGACAGCTGTCCCATGAACAATGGTCTCCAGGAGTTGACACACAGCCCCCGATGAGGGAGGAAGAACAACTGAGTCACAGCTGCATGGAGCAATCACAGAAAACATCGACTCTCTTCCAGCCAAAATACCATTAATACGTGTGTCAGCCAAGTGTGTATCTCACGGAGGTGCAGGACAGTGCAGTGCAGGAGAGAAAATGAAGGCTCCCCTCGGGGACAAGCTTTCCTTTTCTCCACCAGAGTCTTCATTATTCAGGCATTGTGATGCTGCCCCTGTATTTGTGTAAAGATTAAATTGCATGTGATTTCTAATGTTTCCGCTACTCTGACTGTCATAGGTCGATGACCTTCATCGGGGAGATAATAGATACATCGTCCCTGGCACAGGCTTTTGCTGTCTTGCCACAGCTCAGTACTCCCCCATTGTTGGAAGTCAAAAGCAATTAAATAAAAATCCAGGACCAGGCACCTTTGTGATGCTGACTGTTCCATACACATCTTTGAGGGACCCTCTGTGAGCGGGCACCCGCCAGGCTGTTGAGAGAAAATGTCTAGCCCTTTACAAAGCATGATTCCTGGACAAAATAGGATTTGAAGGAAGCATTCATGTGCAGGAGCCATCGATGTGCCAAAGGAGGATTGCTTCATATTTCTGAAAGTTCTTGCCGGAGGCTGCTACTGCGTGTCCTGGTGTCCTACCTCCTCTACCCAGTTCTCACCTATGAGCTTTCTCCACAGAAATGTCTGTTGGTGCTTGGGAAGTCTTCCCATCAAAAAATATTTTTACTCCTTTTATCTCTTTTGATATTTTGATGGTAGGTACCTCTTACGTGTTTGATGTTATTAATGTAGTTATGGAGACCGACCCTGATAAATCCCACATATTGATCCACAGAGACTTGTTCAAAATTTAAACCTCACCAGAGCTAACATGGAACAGAAGGCAATGCCAGTGTTACTGATGGCAGCTTCAGGAGCTTCTTTTAAGGAAGGGTTGGTCTTGCTTTATAGTTTGGAGATACAGACCACCGTGCAGGAAGCGAGAGGAGGGAGTTGAGGTGTCCAGTCACGTGCCTGTTATTGGTAAGCAGAGAGATAAGTCTTGATGCCCTTCCTTCTTTGGGTTGTGTGTGAATATGGTTTCCTTCTCCTTTCTCACCTCAGCGAGGTGCAGTGTACATTCCAGGGTGGGTATTCCCTCCTGAGTTAACGTGCACTAGAAATACTCCCATCTATACTCAGTTCATGTGTATGTTTCCTACTTGATGCTGTGTCCAGCAAAGTTAACAGTGAAACCCGATTGCCACAGGAAGCGCCTTCATCTTGACCCATATGCAAAAGAAGAGACTCCACCACTGTGTCTCCTTCAGGAGGGCCTGAAGTCAACCCGTCCTCGGATTCCTCCTGCTAATTCCCCCTTCTCTTTCTTGACCTTTCTCCCCCTCTCTCATCTATCCTTTCTTCAGAAGATGCTTCACAAACACCCAATGCTCTCTGCACTGTACCTGACATGAGGATTCTGCTTCTTTCTCCACTTCTCCCATTTATAGACAACCTCATCACTAGTCTCCAAGGTTGCAAAAGTCAGCATAGACAGGGTGAGCTCAGGGGGTCAGGGGCAACTGTAGCTCTCCTCAGCCTGCTAAGTACCCTGCACATATGAAGTGGCAGAACCATGTCTATGAGTTTACAGTCAAGCATTAGAAAAGTCCTGTACTCATGGGAGAGCATGGTAAGTTTCTCTCTGTGTGTTGTACATCTCAGTGTGCGTGTGTGTTTGAATATGTATGTGTGCACCTCAGTGTGTGTGTATTGTTCATCTGAGCATGTGTGAATATGTGTGTGTGTCTCTGTATGTGAGTATGTGTGTGCTTAGCCTACGTATGAACATATTCATGTGTGTATGCATCTGAGTGTGTGTGTGAATGTAATTGTGTACATCTATGTGAATGTATATTTTTCTTTGTGTGTCTATTAATGTGAATGTGCATGTATGTATGTGGTATGTTCATGAGTGTGTGTGTGAATGTGTGTGTGTGTGTGAATGTGTGTGTGTGTGATGAACCTATGTATGAACATATTTGGGTATGTGTGCATATTCATGTATGCAGATCCAAATGCACATGTGCACACTTAATGTCTTTTCTTAGATTCTTCTCCATCTCATTTTCTGAGACAAGAGGCACCTGGAGTTCGCTAATTCAGCTAGACTGGTTGTCAGTGAGCTGCAAAGTTCCTGCTGCCTCCATACCCCCAGCACTGTGATTGCAGGCGTATTTTATGTGCTTCTCAGGTGCCTTCAAAGAGTGAAATTCAAGCTCTTGTGATTTTCCAGTAAACGCTGTGCAGAGTCAGGGTCTCCATAGCATCTGGACAGGAGAGTAAGCACTGTCTATAAGCCACATTTTCTCCTCCTCCCCAAGCACAGAGGTAACACAGAGCAAATGCTTGGTTCCTAATGGGCAAAAGCAATGCTGGGTACTTATGTACATTTAGATCTTCGTACCTGAACACACACGATTACGTGCATACATACATTCATCTCACACACATACAGACATACACAGATACATATACATACAGTCTGTAGAAGACACACATATGCACACACCACATACAAACACACACCACACACACACACACACACACACACACACACACACACACACACACACACACACACTCTGTTGGAAATCATTTCAGATACTCTTCAATGTGCAGAGCCATTCCCCTACAAAGAGCTATTCTGACCCAAAATGTCAGTAGATCAAGACTGAGAAATCTTGACCTGTCCTAAGAAAAGGAAAAAGGACAACACTGAAAGGCATGTTTTGTAGCAAGTCTGAAACCAATTTTTGAGAAGAGGTTGTCACCCTCCCCTTTGAAAAGGCAGCAGCTTCTGGGAATGCAGGGTGGGCTAAGGTCTATGCTGTCTAAGCATGGACACCCAGGCAGCAGCTTCTGGGAATGCAGGGTGGGCTAAGGTCTATGCTGTCTAAGCATGGACACCCAGGCAGCAGCTTCTGGGAATGCAGGGTGGGCTAAGGTCTATGCTGTCTAAGCATGGACACCCAGTCAGCAGCTTCTGGGAATACAGGGTGGGCTAAGGTTTAAGTCTAAGCATGGATACCCAGGCAGCAGCTTCTGGGAATGCAGGGTAGGCTAAGGTCTATGTCTAAGCATGGACACCCAGGCAGCAAGTCTGAGGTGTGGAGGCAGCACTCAGAGAATTTGGAGCAGCAGAGAGGGAGGCTGGATGCTTGTGGGAGGTAGCTTGGCAGTGAAAATTTATGTGAAGCTTCATATTGTGTGAAGGCATCATACCCAACCCTCTCCACAATCCTATCTGAAAGCTACCTGAATTTTCCAAGAGGGACCTATGTTAGCCAGATATGCTCAACTCTTGTCCAGGCATGCTAATCAAGAGCACAACAGTCCCAAGTCCCAATGACATCCAGAAAAAGCTCCAGGCTGAACCCTAGCTCCAAACAGTGAAAAAAAATGGTCAAAAAGACCCAAAGAAATGCTACCATGAGTTAGCACATCAGGCTTCTTGGAGGAAATGCTCTTATGAAACAGGAAACAGTGAGGCTGGCAAAGCTACAGAGATATGGGAAGTCCCAGGAATAGCTGATGGGATGTGAGACAAAGTGTCTGCTGTAGAAAATAGCATTGAGTTCCAAAAACAGACAGACAAACAGACAAAGAACTTCTGTGCAACTAGCCATCACTCTTCTAGATACAGCAAGAAGAACTGAAGTAAGCAACCAAGAGGCACTTAGGTAGATATTGCTGTTTATTTAGCAGGGAGGCTATACCCAAACAGCCAACCACAGCTGGCTAGGTAATGGAGAGGACCATACACATCCGGTGGGCTATATGGCTTAAAATGAAGCAAATATTGTTACAAGCTACATCATAGATGAACCCTGAGGAATTAAGTAAATCTGAAACAGACACTGCCTGCCGGCCTTTCTCTCAGGTTCCTAGAGAAGCAGTTCTTAGAGACAGAGGGAAAACTGATTGCAGAGGGCTCAAGGAAAGAGAGGAAAAAATATTCTGAGGCTCTATCTCACAGTAGTGGAACAAAGCCTCAAGCCACTGACTAAATCCTGCAAAACGATGCAATGTTGTTTTGTGGCACGCCACCTTGTGATGATAAACAAGGGTGCCAAGGTACCCCAGTGTTGAGCATCACCTGGCCAAAATGGCAGGCTGCTGCGGAGGAACTTCCTCATTCGTGTGTTATGTGTTCATCCTCCCAAATGCAGTGTTAAGGGAGGGAAATATTTCCTACTACAGGAGCTGGGCCATCCAACAAGCTGGTACAAGCTGATCTATCACCCAAGCACTAAATTAGAATTGTGACATGTGTTCCTAATGGAAAGGAGAAAAAAGACTATGAAAGATCTTTCAATGAGGAAGGTGGCCTTGGGTTGTTAGGTCACGCTAGAGGGAACTATGGCAGAGATTTGGAGAGTTGCTATGCAGAAAATCAGAGAGAGAAAGAAGTGGGACAGTGCTTTCTTTCAAACATAAAACTTGGAGCTGAAGGAATAGCTCAATGGTTAAAGGCACATACTGCTCTTGCAGAGGACCTGAGTTCGGGTCCCAGCATCCATCAGAACTGCCTATACCTCTATCTCCAGGGCTACCCCATTCATGGACACAAACCCACATTCACTCATACAAGATCTTCACGGAGCAAGTGAAATGTAGATGTAAGGTTGGACTTGCTGATCAATTAAAAAGCACAGTCAAACAAAGCTGAAGATGAGAAGGCCCAGGTGAGATGCTGTAACATATTGTTAGTAAGTTCGGTCTTCTTCACAGGAGGGAGGCAGTGAGGTTGTTAAGGCAGACAAGTTAAAATCTTACCTTCAGAGTTTAATATCCTGGAGGCTCAAAGCCCAGACCAAGCAGTGCATGTGATCTGGGGGTACGGTGGTCAGGAGGTATGGAGAACTAAGCTATGAGGCATTGTGAACCCTGAAGTCCTGTAGGCTCCTTGTCACCTGCGTGGGCTTTACGTTTGCATGAGCTCAGGCAATGCTCAGTGCTGGGCAGGTCCTGATTTGGAGGAATGCCTCTGAATGTCTGTATCTCAAGATGACATGCCTGTTTGGACATGGGGCCTGAGAGAACTTTTAAAATTGTTTTATGACTTTTCCATGAATCCCAACTTTCAGTTCAGTGAACAGTTTCCTCCTGTCAAGTCTCTTACACAGTTCTCTTACACAGATTCCTTAAATAGTGTTGAGTGCACTCTAATCACGGTTAGATGTTAGCTGCGAATAGCAGGTTTAAGTCCCCTGGCCACCTGACTCAGGAGGGGAGCACTCTAGCCTCACCCTCTATGGCTCTCCTTTTGTCCATGGAACACTTCCAAGGATGGAGCAGCTGGTCATCTTCCCGTCCCATGAGCTCCCAGGCTGCCCCTTGTCCCCAGAACAGTGATCACAGTTGCATCCCTGCACTCATCCTGGGGAAGCAGGAGTGGGCTTTTTAAAAGCAGCCATAACCACAGGGGCTACAGACTCCTTCTGGGGTGCTGTCCTCGTCTGCCATGGGATCCTATGTCTATTGCTGCCAACTCCGGGCTTGAGCACAAACTTCCATGCAGCCGTCTTCTCTGTGGTCTTTGTTCTGTGCAGCTGTCCCCTCTTTTCATCCCTCATTCTCTGTAGTGAGTTAGCATAGACAGTCTAGGAAAACAGCATTTCACCCAGATAGACTTCATCTTGTTAGCTGCACTCCTCCACTGTACCCTCTCCCACTGCTGGCCCCCTTACAGGGTCTGCCACTTTGTTAAGGGTTTTGATTTATATCCGAGGAAACTGGGACACCCGTTTGTTCTGAAGCAATGCAAGAATATGAGCATGCAGTGTGTGTCTATGTCTATGGTGTGTGTGTGTGTGTGTGTGTGTGTGTGTGTGTGTGTATGTGTGTGTGTGTATGTGTATATGTGTGTATGTGTATATGTGTGTATGTGTGTATGTGTGTGTATGTGTGTATGTGTGTGTATGTGTGTATGTGTGTATGTGTGTGTATGTGTGTATGTGTGTATATATGTGTGTGTATGTGTGTGTGTGTGTATGTGTGTGTATGTGGGTATGTGTGTATATATGTGTGTGTATGTGTGTGTATGTGTGTATGTGTGTGTGTGTATATGTGTGTGTATGTGTGTGTATGTGTGTGTATGTGTGTATATATGTGTGTATATGTGTGTATGTGTGTGTATGTGTATGTGTATGTGTGTATATATGTGTGTATGTGTGTATGTATGTGTGTATATATGTGTGTATGTGTGTGTATGTGTGTGTATGTGTGTGTATGTGTGTGTATGTGTGTATGTATGTGTGTGTATGTGTGTATATATGTGTGTATGTGTGTGTGTGTATGTGTGTGTGTATGTGTGTGTGTGTGTGTGTGTGTGTATGTTTGCTCGCGTGCGCCCATGTGCACCCAGAAGAGCAGAGGGCTGGGGTGGTATTTCACAGAGAGAGCCACAGCTCCTGTGGATACAGGTGGAACTTCTAAGACCCAAGCTTATCTTCCAAGGCTTTCTGCAGGGGCTTTTGTGTATCTTTTCAAAGATACACAAAAATAGATAGAATCTGCCTGCCCTCCAAACTGGAGACTCAGTTCCCAGCACCCTTCTCTTCCCTCTCATCTCTATGAGTCCTATCTGCCTGTCATTCGCTTTGCTTGGACCCATGAAAGTAAATAAATGTCCTGGTCATCTTATCTCAAAACTTTCCAGCATTTGATAAATATACACATTTATCCACACCCATGCAATAGCAGGAACGCTGAAGGTATAACCCAGGGCAGGCCAGATGAACACTCCTGGGGGTGTTTGACTATAATTTCAAATAGCACACACATTTTCCAAAGCTGTTTTTAAAAGTTAGTAGTGACCATTTTAACATTGTGTATGTTGATGACCCCCCCCCCCCCAAATCAACTTTGTGAAAGTCATTTTGGAGAGGAATAATTTAGAGAAAGACGGGACACAGGCTAAGGCAGAACTTAAAATATCTTAGCTGGATAACCACGTCCAGTGTCCAGCACCCAGCACCCAGCACCCAGCACCCAGCACCCTGCAGCACATGTATTATATGTCAAGTTGGAAGATGAAAGAAAGACACCAGTAGAAAAGTCAAAGTATTTTAGGCGTTGTGGTTGGTTTAAGCAAGGTTGATTCAGTGTTACTTTGGGAAGATGGAATGAGAGACAGCCATGTCTTCCTAATAGTGCAGACAGGATGTGAGAGGCTGACAAGACTCCAGTATTCACCAGGATGAGCAGAAGAGGATTTTATCCTTTGCTTTTAACCATGAATCCATGTGTGTCCTTGTATTTCTCTCTCTCTCTGTGTGTAAAACCATGTGTATTTATGTACACATGCTCATGCAAATATGTGCCATGGCACGTGTGCCCACTTAATATGTGTATGAATATGTGTGCACATGCACGCCTGTGCTTGTGAGCACATCTGCATGTTTGTATATATTGCGGTTACATCTGTGTGGGAGCAGACAGCACAAACCCCACCTCAATGTAACTGATGGGGCTTCCTGTCCTCAGCCCCAGGCTCCACTTCTCTCCTCAGATACACATCTCCACCATGATCTCTCCACTCTCACACAATCACCATACATCGTACGGCGTAACGTCAAACCAGATCAATTAGAGACTCAGAGGCAGGAAGGAGGTTAGGGACACCCTTTCTTGGTAAGTGACAATTAGCAAATAGACAACCCCCCATCATTCAATCATTAAAAAAAATAGTAGATGTGCAACAGCTGATGTGAGGCTCTACTGATCTGGGGTAGCCGTCCGAGCAGCCTTTGTTCTCCACTGGGATGGCTCTGTTCTCCGCCCTCCATGCATGTGTTTATCATGGTCTCCCGAAAGCCCAGAAGCCCATAGGTCAGAGAACAGCATTTTGATGGATTATGGGATTGTAACTGTCCCTGCCAGGTGACAGCTTTTATTGGCTGGGTGGATGAGCCTGTAAACCTTTATATAATTATTGTATTAAAGCGCTGTGCCTCTGTGTCACTGGCGCTTGTTCAGGGATCAATGTGAAGATAATTTCAAAAATGAATAGTAAGTATTGATCGTCCCACGGTGGGGCCTTATCAGCAGCCTCGGCCAAGGGCTGCAGATGATACCTTCAATGTCATTTATGGCGATATGATGCCGGTTGCATGGCAGCAATTTAAACAAAGGGCTGATTTAATTCGCAGCGGATTTTTGTAGTGTGATGGGTAATAAATCACAATCTATGTAATTTTTCGAAATGAACACATGTTGGCAGTAGTTCAGGGCAGCTCCTGAGAGATCTGAAAATGACCAGGGAGGGGAGACATCAGGCCGGACCTCTGAATGATTGGACTCCGCTTGGTTCTGGCATTCACATGACCTTGGGGTCCCTGCTGGCAGCTGCTGGTTAATTTTCTTCACTGAGGACACAGTTTAACTTTCTATCTGTCTGCCAATTACCTGACATTTTCAACTTATCACCTTCTATTTTTTAAGTGATTGGAACCACATCCACATTTTGACAGTTTTTTAAAGCTGGGGCTTGTATCGGCCACCAGGCATCCCTGTTACTGTGCCTGGGCATCCTCTTTCCGTTCCAGCAAAAACTACCTCCAGTTTACACAGCTGCATCAGAAAGAAAGGAAGGCATTTTTATGGCTGTTTCCAACGCTCCCTGGGTTAGAATCTGTCTCCTTTCAGATCTCCCTGAAGCACCGGCTGTGTGAGGAGAGATCCACTGTTTTTTCATGAAAATGATCTGAAGTGATGCCCGTTTGCAGGAGGTTTTATCCTTCCAAACAAGTCCCTGCGATGTAAATCATGAATGGTGATTAGTACAGCACAATCAGAGTGATTAAGCTCTGGAAACAGAAAAGTGAAGGCCCTGTGATAAATCAAGACTTGTTGATTTCATCTGTGCACACATTAACAACACGGTGTGTACACCTTCGGCTCAGGGAAAGGGAACCACCACATTTCAAGGTGTTGGACTCAGATTCTCCAGCAAAGAATACTTCAGGATTAAAACCAAAAATATATTTCATGTAGAGTCTACAAGGGGAAAGGTTACCTGGAGCCAGAGGGTGTGTGTATGTGTGGAGCCTCGCCACCCGTGTTTCAGAGCCTCCATCTGGTCTTCAATGTTACCTCTGAAGAACACTCCTGCTGCAGGGGAATTTAACAGGCTTTGGAATAAACTAGGGAGACTGAACAAGCCAGGACCTCTTATTGGAGTGTGGCTTTCCTACCTCTGCTATAGCTTCCTGACTCTGTAATGCAAAATAACATAAGGCCCGTAGACTAGTGTAGCTCCCCAGAGCCAAAGTCAGAAGAGATCTTGTACAGACTGGTTCTTCATTTCTTAGCCCCTCCCTCTTCTTCCTCTTTCTATGTTGGTGACATTAGGGATTGAACCCTGAACTTGCATGTGTGAAGCATGCACTCCTCATGAACCATACCCACCAGTTTAGTGGGGTTCTTTTTTTTTTTTTTTTTTTTTTTTTTTTTTTGCACTAAAAGTAATGATGTTTGGCCCTTTCCTTTGCTCTTCCATGAGTTAATGGTGAACAGGCTTCCATTTTAAAATACCTAACGACCTGACTTATTTGTAAAGAGTCTGGTCCCCACAAATACTACTTCATTCGCACAGTGTACTGGATACCAGCCACCGGAGACCCACACATACCTCCTCCTATGCTGGACTACATCCAGCTGTCAGCCCCTGTTTCTTAGCTTCCTGCACCTGCCTCTGATCTCCTGCACTTTGCATCCTGCAACCTGACTCTGTGCAGCTTAGTTCCTGAATACTAGGCCCTAGCCCAGAACTCTGCCCCTGGAACCTGCCAAGTAGGTTATGTTAGCCCGCCAACAAACCTGGGCCTCCATGGGTCTCTGTTTTCCTACAGCCTGCACCACTGTGCTCAGCACCTCTGTTTGTCTGTTCTTTGTAGTATCTGAAGAGCAAACTCAAGCACTCCTGTTTGTAAGACAGACATCTCCTCAACCCTTGGTCTTAAGCCATATGTCATGTGAAAAAGGAGGAATAAAGGAGCTACAGTAGACATGGAGTGAGCCAGGACAATAATAAGTCTCCAAATGTGAGACTAAGGCTGTATCCTGGAGGAGCCTCTGGTAGAGCTTGTCAGAGCATGTAGGTTCAAGGGGAGTGCTCCATTTTTGCCTTATCCAGGTGAGATCGAGGATTTCTGTGTCCTGGGTGGATCACATGCTCAGGGCTAACAGCCATTAAGACTTTCAGAGTACCTGGCTGGATCCCAGAACCAAGTTGTGCTGATGGGAATAATGAAGCTTTTGGAAAGAAAGGACTTGAGTCAAGGGAACGGGTGTATTGAGGAAGCACTGAGGTTGGGCATGGAAGGCAGAGGAATCCTTGAATCCAGGCACAGGAAGATCAGCCCAGTCTGCCACACGTGGAGATGGTGGTAATCATAGGACAGGGGTTATTTTTAATTTCTCTTGTTCCCATATTCTCTGGTCCTGATGAGCTATCTGCCTAATAGCTTCCTAAGCGATCATTTTGGAAAGTTATACCAATAAAATACTATCGTCTTTAAAATTTCCCCAATTTAAGGCCTCATTACCTCCTGTAATAAGTAGACAACTACATCCACAACATTGCTGTACTTAAGAGCCAGACACATCTCGCAAGGACGATGCCTTTCAGACGGGAGTCCTCTATGGTGCCGATAAGTTCACCATCTCACGTTGGTATAGACAGGAGGAGAGGTGGGGCTGGCTCACCTTTCAGCTTGAATATTCTTTCTGGAAATTAAAGATCTTGAAATAAACTTGAGTTTGCGATAGTAGTGGGATGGCTCATTGGGTAGTATTGCTTGTGCCACAAGCCTAGAGACCTGACTTTAATCCCTAGAACCATGTAAAGGTGGAAGGAGAGAAACAACTTTATACCCTCTAACTTCCAGACGAGTGTTCTGGAAAACACACATGCATGCACGCACACACACATGCATACACGCATACACACAAATAAAAATAGAACTGTTTACAGAACTTATTTTGATTTTATGTATATGTACCAGCATCTATGTGGGTGTATTATGTATGTACCAGCATCTATGTGCGTGTATTATGTATGTACCAGCATCTATGTGTGTGTATTATGTGTGTACCAGCATCTAGAGAGGTCATAAGATTCCCTGAAGCTGGAGTTACAGGTGGTGGTGGGCTGAGAATGAAACCCAGTTCCTCTACAAGGTCAACAAGTGCTGCTAACTACTGAGCTGCCTTTCTAGCCCCCAAGTTGTATCTTTTGGTGTGTGGTTTCTTATGTGTGGATTTAATATATCTTCTTGCTGATGTTCTCTCAAGAGAAACTGCATCAGGGAGATGTCTGTCCTTCCTGATTTATTTAACTTTGTAGACTGCGTGATGACCCACAGGAAAAGAAGAGTCTAAAGTTCTATAGCCGGCTTATACTAATGACATCAATGTGGCATTAGTAGGAGTGGTTATTTAAATGACGGAACTGGCTTGCATTAATAATGGGGGAGTATCATTTGATTGCTTAAATGGGGGTTTTCACGTTGCAAATGAAAGTGGAGGAGGTCATTTTCCCTGTTTTGTTGTCTTGGTCATTAACAATAGAAGTAGTGTTTACTTGTGGGCCAGGTAATGTTTGCACACATGGTCTTGGGGGCTTTTCTAAG
Source organism: Micromys minutus (assembly GCF_963924665.1). Lineage (NCBI taxonomy): Eukaryota > Metazoa > Chordata > Mammalia > Rodentia > Muridae > Micromys > Micromys minutus. The sequence goes on along the minus strand of NC_137977.1, from coordinate 65,696,325 downwards.
GCCTCCTCTTATTCACAGATGAGGGACTGGAACACACACTGCCCAGGGTGATGTGAGGAGGAATAGGGTCCCAACTCTGTCTTCCTAACTTCAAGTGCCCAACTAATAAGCTTCCACATGGCAGGATTTAAGCTGGGCAGATGTCACTCTGAGCCATGTTGGAGAACTGGGGCTTGGTCACTGCGGAGGGAGGGAGTGTAATCTTAGTTGCCAGTGTCTGCCCTGAGATACTAACTCTTACCAAGGGAGGAAATGGTGGCCTCATTTTCCTTTCTACTTAAATGAGGTCAAATGCAATGCATTCCATGTCCACGGACCAGCATTGACCTCTGACAATCTTTAACTCCAATCTGAAGCTTTACTAAGCAGAGAGACAGAAAGCTCTCTTAGATCCACTCTTTTGTGATATTGAAATGGGCCCTTGGTCTACAGCCACAAACCCCTGCGAATTTGGTAGAGCTCACTGTCAACCGAATATAGGCCTCAGCATCAGTTCCCCTAAATGCTGTCTCACAGGTGGCAGAAGGCCACACTGGGTCCTGCGGTGGGTTTATTTGACAGTGGATTCCCAAGGCCCAGCTCTCAGCCTGAGCATCAAACAGCCCTCCATCAGATGGCTTTCACACAGTGAGCCTGAAGGAAACATTTCTGGACCTCTGTGTACCAAACCTCTCTCATTCTTCAGTTCTGCTCACTGCTCCCCAGAGAGGGGAAAATGTCATCCACCCAGGAAAGGTGTGTACCTTATATTCAGAGTCCTCTCATTGTTCCTGTAGGTCCTCCCCCTCTATGACAGCCTTTTTCCAGTCCTTTCCACAAACATCTTCTTCCCAATGCAGTCCCTTCCCAGTAGGCTGGGCTTGCTTTATACTGTGTATAGGTTCTTGTCCGCCCTTCTTTGGTGTACCAGGGGACTATAGGCCCATGCATGCAGATTCATAGGCCACCAAGCTCTCCAGAGTGTCTCAGCTGAACAGGGAACAGGCATGTCATTCCAGCCATGAGAGAGCTCCAACATGTGTGCAAACCCTCACACACATGAGATCTTTATCAGAAGAATAACCTATACTTGAGTAAGCACATGCATGCCGTTTCTGTCATGAGACTGCCTTGCCTATGGAGAAACACATATGTAAACCACTAAGCATGACTACAAACTTTTGTTAGAACATCAACATGTGTGTAAATACACATGATCCCCATCATGAGATCACACTGCATATGTGTAGATATACATACCTGCTTTGCCTCTCAAAACTCCTTGTCAGAGGCCAGCATCTCACACATGTATCGCTTGCTTATTGTGTTGGTGGACAGGGTCAGAGATGTGGATAAATCAATATATCTGACTATCCTAAGATAATTACTATTGATCTATGGAAGACTGGCACTCTTGCCTTTATATTTGAATATTGATATATATGACACCCTGGAAATCCAGTCTTTGAAGTAAAATGATGATGACACTTTCTAGAAATATCCATCCCCAGTGTGCACACAGGGGCTCTGGGGTCTAAATTCCTACCTCACTCTCAGCTCTCCTCCCCCAGCAAAAATAAAGTCTCCACTAAACATACTAAACGCTATGAGTTAAGCTTCCTTGTAAATGACTTACTCAAGCAGGACAGCCAAAGGAGGGGTTTCAAGGGGCAGGTGGGGAAAGCTCTGGAGGGTCACAGAAACCTCTGTGGATAGACATACTCTCCTTCTAGAACCGCTAAGGCTTCCTAGGGAAATCTGCCAGTAGGGTGCTTAGAGTGGGGGAGGTGGCAAGTTGCCTTTCAGGGCTTTCTCAGCATCGGGTTCAGATGCCTTGCAACCTATAAGTGTCTTAGCCTTGCTGGGCATCTCTCAGGTCCTATTTCTACCAGGCGCTGCTTTATCTAGCGTGGATTTCACTGACTCCTCAGAGTGCCTGTCTCAGGGCCAGAGCCGAGAGAATCTGAATGGTGATGTGGGAGAAGCTGGTGGCTGGATAGAGTTTAGGACTTCCCCCTAAAGGAAGCGATGGGAGGGGGTCAAGAAAGGGGAGCCCAAGAAAGTGTGGGGGAAATGCCATGGTAGAATGGGGTGCCTCCACTGCGGGACGTAGAACAGTTGGGACAGTCTGGTGTACTGATGATGACAACTAACCCAAGGACATAGATAAGGACAGAGACAGATGCCAGCAAAGGTACCACATGCAATGATGGACTGAGACATGGAGAAGCCACAGAGCCCTTGGGCATGAATGCTATAACCAAGGCAGGGTTCCTCGGAAGCCCACATTGAAGCAAGGGTAATCCTTCTGTGGGAGGGGCCACCATGCTGAAGGAAGGGCGTGCAGTGAGGATGGTGCTGAGCTGAGCATGAGCAGAGAATGAAAAAATCCACAGCAGGGAAGGGAAGCCTAAGGTGGATCCAGGCAAGGAGGGAGAAAAGCAGAGCAGAGATGCTTCAGCAAGACTCACAGACAGATCTCAGCAACTAGCTAGAGATTCTAACAAGTAGAGAGGGGTCAGAGATGACAGTGTCTCTGCTGTGCATGGTGGGTCAGTCATTAGGATGGGGTAAAGATCAACTAAGGACATTTTTGTGTAGGGTACATGTGTCAGATATTCTGTTTAAAAATGACCATAAGTGGCTTTGACTGAAGCCTTAGATACATTCATCCAGAACTGAATATTTTGTGTTCATTTGTTACAATGACAACCTTCCATAGAGAAGCTAAGTAACACAGTGACTGACCCACAATGGGCCAAAGAAATCTTTATCATATAGACAATTTTTCTTTGTGGAAATATATACAGTTATTATCTAAATTAGGTATAAACAAAATAACCCATTTGCATTGAAAGGGCGCTTGTTCATGTTCCTTAACATTCTCATAGTATTTCAAGTTTATTTTATGATGGCTAATTTTGTGATAAAGTATTTTATATGTGTTTTTCACCCCTTTAATCGTGACAAATACCATATGCAGCAAAACTATTGGTACATTCATATTGATTTGTCCAGTGTAAACTGGAACTTGTTTGTGCCTGTTTTGTTTGATCTTAAAGCAATATCCAGGAGGAGTTGTGTAACAGGCAGTAAGTACACATGTCCACACCATCCAAACATGCTTTAATGTGCATTTTAAAATGATGCATGTGAGTGTGCATGCATTTACAAGTACATATGTGGGGGTGCCAGTGGTGGGCAGAGAGGGCATAGCATCCCTTGGACCTGGAGGTTCAGGCCTTTGGTTGTAAGCTTCCTGGTGTGGGTGTCTGAATAAATGAAATGTCAAGAACCTGAAATTGTTGAGTTATCTCTTTAGCTGTCACCTTGCTCTAATAGTCTAAATCTGAATTTAAGGTCTAATATTCTTTTGTTTTCATTGAGAGATTCATGCAATTACACGAGATTGTCACAGCAGTGATAACAAGCCTGAATTTGAAAGAACAAAGTCTCCAGAATCTGGGAGCTGTGTAGATAAGGACAGCTTTGAACCCATGGTAATCCTCCTGCTTCTGCCTCCCAAATGCTTGGGACACAGATATGAGCAGCCATGGCTGTCTTACACATATATTTTAGACCATATATGTATATATAAGGGCATGTACATACACATGTGTGCATCTATGTGTCTGGGAAGGTTAGAGGTTGAACTACTGTGTAACTCTCAGTCACCTCCCCCTTAATTTTCACCATTGCATCTCTTGGTGAACCTGAATCTCACATTTAAGATAGACTAGCTGGCCAGGGAGCTCCAGGAATCCTGCAGCCTTCTGCAGCCCAGGCCTGGGATTGCAAGTGTGTACAATCAAACCTGCCTTTTACACCTGTGCTGGGAACTGAACTCAGATCTCCAGAGGTGGGAGGCAGCTTCTTTAAAGTGATGCCAGAGGCAGTGGAGAAGTGGCTTCAGGACCATATAGTCTTCCAGCTTCTCCGTCTAAACCCAGTGAACTGGCAACTTGCCATAGCTCTGAAATTGGGGTGCTCTTGAACAGAGGTGCCAATGAGCTAATTGTTGTAAATAGCTCGCGTTGCAGAGAAGTTTCCTTCCTTAGGTGAAAGAACTGTGATCTATTCATTTTCCTCCTCTTATTTGTGATTACAGACTGTTTTTCCTGGCATCTTCTTCATAAATCAGTTTGCCATTGAACCCAGGTGTGAAATCATGATGCAGTCAGTGGAGAAGGCAGACTGTGTGCCGAAGTAAAGCTTCGAGTCTCAGAACTCACAGGCGATGGAGGGGTCCCTTCGGGAGGGTTCCCACAGAGCATCCTTCACCCTGGCAGACAATCCTACATAACAGGTGACATGAACAGGCAGGAAGCACTTAGACAGAAGGCTGGAGACGCTGGGAAGAACTAAATTAGTGAGGGAAACTTAATTATCTCGCCTCCAGCCTTCCTCCGGTCAGTATCGCAATTGAACACAGACAAAATTCAGCATTTTTATGGATGGGCTACTTCAGCCTCAGAATGAGCCTTTTTTTTACCTTCTATCCGAACTATATTGACCACGCTTTCCCCTTTATCTCTAGATTTAGAAAGAGCAAGTATCACATTCCATTAAAATACAGGTATCTATGCTCTGTGGATTCCCAGCATCCAATTTTACCTTTATTTTGCCAACTTAAGATGAAAAGAAACAAAGGACTGTGGAAGGGGATAGATTTTGCAGTGCAGACAGCCTGCTCACTTACTAATCAAAATTCTCTGGCCTATCTGCACCCCTCCACCTGTTTCATTCACACACTTACACATTCTCTCTCTCTCTCTCTCTCTCTCTCTCTCTCTCTCTCTCTGTCATACACACACACACACACACACACACACAGAGAGAGAGAGAGAGAGAGAGAGAGAGAGAGAGAGAGAGAGAGAGAGAGAGAGAGAGAGCATCTTCATAAAATCCTGAAAGAAAAATAAGCAAACATATAGAAAAAAGATGTCGAACTCATTTCTGGAAAGAATGACTCACAATGAAAGATGGGAAGGGCCAATTTTCTTTGAGGTTGTATAGTTTTTAGTTTGATATTTTAACCTTTTTAAAGATCAGGTGATAAAAGCCTGGATTGGAGTCACCTCTATCTCATTCCTCTCCCTTTGCCCCCTCTTCTGTTCTGTGCTTAGTTGTGAATGACTGAGGCAGCATCTATGTGTTTAAGATGTCCTTTTCAAACTGTACTAATGTGTTGGGAAGCCACTGACAAACACTGGCCTTGTTCCCACATGTTCCCATTGGGATACACACATGGTAGCATGACTAGGACATTTCTCATGTGCTACACTGATTTAGGGAGGGGCAGAAGAAATGCCACAAACATCCCAGAAAGAGTTAAGTGGGTCCCAAGCCACTTCTGGCCATCCCTTCTAACTACAGACTGGGTTTGTTTAATTGATACTCTGTTCCTTTAGACAACACACCAATTAAATGACTCTGAACTATGCTAGTTAAAATTGTACATAATCCCAATGTAAGACTGTTTGTAGAGTTCCTTAAAAATATACTTTATATTATTTTCTCCTGGTTTTATTGTAATATAAAAAATCCTCATATGTGCTGAGGCAGAAAGAGTCCAAATTTTGGATACAAAAAAAAAAAAAAAAACCAGGACAAAGTATTTATTGAAATCAGCATCATGTCTTGTGACTGTGTCTTGATGGCCTGTGTGCAAATGTTTTTATCACACACACACACACACACACACACACACAGAGAGAGAGAGAGAAACACACACAGACAACACTGACACCGTATACATTCAGACTGTAGACAAAGCTCTCTGAAGATCTTCAAGTGCAGTATTTATGCACCTACAGATCCAACTCTCTGCTATCCCCTGATCTGCTTAGGGGGAATCATTCAGACCAATGCAATTTGCTCGATATTGGTCAGTTTGACTCCTGACCCTGTCCCTCGACAGTGTATCCTTGGCAACCCTGGCTGGTGAAAGGCAGTATGTGCTCATTGGTTCATCTACGAACATGCAAGCACTGCCTGCCACCACCTGGTTTCCCAGGGTTTGAGATCCTATTATAAACATATTGTAATTAGAATCTAGACTGTGCATGTGGAAAGCCTCAGTAGGGTGAGCTTTCCGAACACCACACAGAGATGGTGGCTCTGGGATGGGCTCCTCTCACACATTATGAAATGTGAGCTATTTTCTTTGTGTGTGTTGTGGAAGGAGAGAGAGCACAGACATCCAAGACCATAACGTCTGAAATGGATAAAATGATTCCAGATCAGAAGAACAAAGCAGGAAACGTGAGCAATGCTCTACAGAAAATAGCAGACACAAAAACAGGGAAGGTCACAAGAGTCAAATACTTCCTGCTTCAACTTGAGGACCTGAGTTCGGATACCAGTAGACTGTGATGTAAGCACCTAAGAAAACAAGATGGGGGCTCCGTGGGGCAAGCTGGGTAGCTTGAAGAACTGAGTTAGAGAGCTCTAAATTCAAGCAAGATGCCTTGAACTCAATAGGAAAATAACCCGATGCCATTTCTGACATTACACACATGCCCATATCCATGTTCACGGTCACCCAGACACTGACACCACGTTTGCCCACATTCAGGCTCAGAACAGACCGGGGAACACAACCCTGCCTGAGCCACCTGTGGGGTGTTTGAAGGAAATGGAGAGCAACATGGAGACAGGCAAGATGAAGGGCAAGCACATGTGGGGTGGGGGTTGTCCCCCCTGTGTCATTTAATCCCCTCACAAAAGTTGCCTGTGAATATGAACCCACGTTTAGCAACAAGAACAATCGTAGAAGGCCATAGTGAGGTACAGCTGCTGATGGCAGGCAGGCGTTTGAGGGTGTTTCCTTTACATTTAGAGATCTAGCTGATATGTAACTGCTCCAAAAGCCATCATGTTTACAGTCTGCTATGGCAGACAATCCTTGAATTAACTTGACCTCTGTTCCCTAGCCAGGGACACCTGATATGCATAATCTGTTGGGACAAGAAGTTAAAATGATGCTTGCTGAGTCATCTTAAATATTAACATGTGAATGTGAAATCCCAGGATCAAACGGTAAGCGTAAGGCCGGCCATTCCTGCTCCCACCCTTTCCATTCTAGGGATCTTGATCCCGACTCTACTACTCTCTCCAGCCAGAGACCAGTGAGCGTGCTCAGGGGTGCGCTTCACTGATGCCCCTGGTATCTGGGAAGGAACTGCCCTCTGCTGTGCTGTGAACAAAAGACAGCCCTGCCGCCTGACAATGTGAGGTAACTGTGGGACCAGCTTGCCCACTGCACTGGAGTCTGTGTGAGTACCGCATGTGTGTGCTGTATGAGTTACTTTAAGTGCTACAGGGACAAAATAAGTGACTGAGACAATTTAAGGGCTGTTTACATTGGCCCACAGTTTGAGCGGACAGCCCATCATGGCCGGGAGTCCTAGCAGTAAGAATGTGAGTTTTACTCATGTCCAGGAAGCGAAAAGCTGGACAGGGTCAGGTTTCAGTCAGTCATGGATGCCAGCCCACAGAATAGTGCCACCTACACTTACAGTAGATCTTCCCACCTTAATGAATCTAATTAGAAACTTTCTTCCAGACTGGCCCAGAGGCTTGACTTTTGACTGTTCTAGATTCTGACAAATAAACTATCAATATTCACCTTGTATTCACAGTTCATATATTTTCTATGTATTAAGTTCTGCACTGATACTATGTAACAATTGCTTTCTTTAATAAGTTCTAAGAATGGAGCTTGTCTCAAGGTACCAGAACACACCACAGTTTTCTTTTCCCCCTCTCTCTGTACTCCTCACTCTAACCTGGAATTTTGCTTACATTTGGCTTCTGCCTTCTAAAAACGTCAGCTTGAAAATGCTCTTGAGCCATGGTTTTTTTGCCAGCTGATTTCTGAGTGCCTTTGATATTTGTATTCTGTGTGACTTGAAGTATCCTCGCTAAATCTCAGCAGATTTGTCTGCAGGAGAATGAGTCTGCCAGTTTCTGTGACTCTCTGGGACCAGGAGTGATATCATGAGGGACTCAGATGACCCTGGGGGTGGATGGCACTGGCTCCAACTTTCCTCAAATCTCTGAGCCTGAACAGGATTGTAGAGAGATAGCCAGTTTGTCTGATGACACCGTAATCATTTTTTTTTTTCACTCAAACAATCTGGCATAGTGGTCTGCAAACATGGCATTCAGGAAATGGAGAGAGGAGGATCAGGTGTTCAAGACCAGCCTCAGCTACACAAAGTTCTGCTCCAGCTTTGTTTCTGTGAAATCCTCACTCAAAAGACAAATACAAATTAACACAAACACACACCACAAACAAATATAATTACCGGTACTCTTGCTGTATTTTCTTGGTGAATGAAGAATGGGTTCTTGTGCCTGTCCCTCTGTTTCTTAGGGACACCCTTACCTACCTATGCTTACCTGAGGCCCCGGTTCTCTGAGGGGGCACACTTACTCATCCATGTTTACCCAAAACCTCGATGAGGCAATGCATGTCTCTCAGAAATTTTCTTACAAATAAATGTGTAAGTAAAGCAAGCACACTCCATAAGATTTGTTCTCAAATTGGATATTTTCAAGAAGTTTTGCTGCAAATTTCACAGGTCTCGTCATTTCATTTAAATAACACTGTAGCTTATCTATTAAATGTTAATAATTCTGAAAAATTTGCATGGTAGAAACAAAATTCACACTGAGGAAAAAAAAAGGAGACTTAAATACATGACTTTTTATGGCCAATGGTCAGTTCTTCGGGTGTCTTTGAGAGTAGACTTTCAGTTAAGAATCCATGGCGTTATAAATACCTTGCTGAGGATCTCTGAGAAGTTTTGACAAAAATTCAACAAAATTTCTTTGCCCTCCAAGGGAGTAAAATTGTACTTTGATGGAAACCATGTAAGTGTGTAACATACTTATGTCCATAAAAACACTTGTTTTATTTGTGGCAAGTTCTCCTTCTGTAGTCTGTGCAGATCAGGCTGACCCAAAACCAGTATCTGTCTTCTTCAGCCTTCCACGGCCTGATTCAGGGTCATAGGCTTGAGCCAGTACTTTCAGAGCTAAAGTTCACTCCTCATGGAGAGAGGAGAGCTCATGGTACCTATCACCATAGTTTCCACAGAATCCCTGGCTAGGAAAGACTGCATGACTACAGGAGCAGGCAAGAGCATAATTGTAGATTTATGTTACGTCACTACATGATTGGGCAGGGAAAGGAGGTGGGAAAAAGAAAGAAAACGAAAGAGGAGGAGTCAAGGAGTGAAAACGGAAGAGGAGGAGTCAGAAAGTGGAAACGGAAGAGGCAGAGTCAGGGAGAGAAGAGAAAGAAGAAAAGATGGAGACTAGGAGGCCTGGAAAAACTGCAAGTTATAAGGGATCTCATAGGCGGGGAATAGAGAATATAGTGGTAAATCTGCCCAATATAGATGTGCAGCTTGTGTTCCACTGAATGGGTTTATTTGGGTTGAAGAGGATATTGCAACACACGATGGGTAAGCGAACCTTGGGAAAGACAGAGGCACGCTCTCCTTCTGTGCCCAGTGTCTTCACCTGCTCTCCAGACAGAACCCACCTCAGAACTAAAATACACTGAGTGAAGCAACCGTCCGAGGTTGCCCAGCCCACATGGCGCCCTGTGGTGCTGCTGGCTGTGGCCACAGCAATTGGCCAGCAAGAAGTCTAGGACAAGCTGAGGTGGCAGATGGGGTGACAGGACAGAAGAGAAATTAAGTAAGTGAAAGGGCTCTAGGACAGCTACGAAGTTGAGCCAAAGGCAGCTTGTGCCCACATGGGGGCAAGAGCATTCTCCTGTCATTCAGACTGTCCCTGGGAACCCAGAAGTCATGCTTCTCTCTGCAATTACACAAGGGCTAGGCATTTTCCTTGGCCTCAAATCAAACATCACATTTTAATGTTGTATTTCAAAATCCCAAATTGTCCTGGGCTTTAAGTAGTTGGCTTGATGCTTTTGAAATACTATCATTTAGAAAATTGTCTATTTTCCATTTTAATACTGATTTTTAGCCAAGTCTATAATTTTGAGCGCGGGTGGAGGTCTGATATTGTTGAAGCTCCACTGCATCAGGGTCTCCACGCAGCTCATCCTCTGTGAGCTGTCATGGGCTGATGTCAGGGCAGCAAGTGCTCTCCTCTGTGCATGATGCCCATGTAGCTAGGGAAGACTGTTCGCAAGAGGCCAGCGGGGAGTCTTCTGTGTGAGCTCCCTGACTGGCAAGTAGACGGGGACCTGCTTTGGTAACTTGATCAGAAAGTGTCTTTATCCATCAGGGGAAATAACCTTTGTAAAGGAATGGCTGCCTTTGGTGTGGCACTTTTACCTTGGTATGAAGTGGATTGGGTTCTCTGTATGCCCTCGATCTCCCCGTTCCGAGACACGGCACAGAGCATGTGGTATCGCTGTGACCACCCAGGGCTCTTCGCCCTGGTCACGACTTGTCCCTATTTCTTATCTGTGCACACAGTCCTCTCGCTGTTCTTAAGGAAATCCACGGGATAGTCACACATGACCTTCCACATGCTTTTACTTCCTCCACAGGTGCTTTACATGGCTTCAGTTTTAAACATGCCCCATGAGCACTTCCCAATACCCTTCCACAGAGAATGCATGTCACCGTGCAATGGCATTTCTCTTAGCTTCTCCAAGAACTTAAATTCCTTATCCCCATAGGACACTGGAATTGTTAAATCTCCACTTCACCAGGGTCTCAACACAGCCTGTTCGCTGTCACGGGCTGACGTCACAACTATAAGTGGGAAAGTATTTCTAATGTACGTATTTATTTCAAAAATCTCAAATTCCTATCTAGAAATCAAATCCAGAGACCAGATTTGCCGATTCTCACCGATGTACCTGGTCTTGTTCTTAAAGTAGACAAGGTGGACAAGACAAAGCTTTTCAGCAAAAGCTCTCAGGAAGCCAGAACCGCGATGGATGTGCTGAGGCTTTTCCATGATGCAGCGATCCGGGCTACCCACACTCTTGTGCATTACCCCAATTAGCTCACTGGTTCACTAGGCTGGACTCGAATGTGGGCATTGCTTTGCCATCCTGCCCCCTCTGCAGCGTCTTCCACAGGAAAAGCCTGTGTCAATATTACCATTGGGCAAGCTGACATGACCAACAGGATTCTGGTTCTGGGTGAGCTTCTGTAAGTGGGTATTTGTTCCTTATACTAGTGCCCCCCCCATTCTGGGGAGCATGGTGTTCAATGACAGTAAGACCAAATAGTTAGAGGAACATCCACTTTGGAAATGAAAGTATTTCTTTCTGGTTTCTGTCAATCATTTTGCCCTGGTCCATGCACTCCCGTGGTTTGCTGCATTCAGAGGCTCCATTAGGACTAAGTTGGCAGCAAACAGCACCTTGGTGGGTTTGGTACTGGGAGAGCATCCATGTCCTTCAGCAACCATGTGTGTACACCAGCCTCCAGAGCCAAAGACAGAGCTCCGCCTTGCCAGACCCATACATTGCTCCAAAAACAAACAAACAACAACAAAAAATAAAAAACACCACCACCACCAACAACAACAACAAAGCCAGAAAACCCACAGATTCAATTTTTTAAATTAAGATTTAAAAGTGTTACGTAATTGTAAGCATAGCATAAGGAAGAGCAGACACTGCAGCGGTGGCCTGAAAATTCCTCGTGAGCTATAGGATGTGCAGAGCAGCCGGGCTCAGCTGCACCTGCTCTGAGTTTGAACTCAGTTCTCAGATGAGACCTCGGTGAGGACTGGGGTCACCGGAGGCTGGGCTCGTGCCTGCTCAGGTGGGCAGTCAATGTCCTTTCTGGAGGAGTCAACAGAACACCCCAGGAACACGGTGACATTGGCTGTGCAGTAAAGAAAAGATGGACTATGTAGAAGTCTCTGCTATCAGGACATGTAGGTGAGCATCCTACAGAGGTAAGAGGTGGGGACAGAGCAATTCACAGCAAGGTTATTACTCCTCCACCTCCCTCCTCCTCCTTTTTCCTCCTCCTCCTTTTTCTTCCTCTTCCCTTCTCCTTCCTCTTCCTCCTCTCTTCTCCCTCCATCCTCCTTCCTCCCCTTCCTCTTCTCTATCCTTTTCTTTCTTTCTCTTCTGTTTCTTTCTTTTTCTCCTTTACTCATCTCTCTTATCCTCTCCTTCATCTATTTCTTCTCCCATCTCCCCATTCTCCTCTTTTCCCTAGTCTGCTTTCCTCCGTCTCCCTCTTCCCTCTTCTTCTTCCCCTCCCTCCCAATCCCTAGCCTTTTCAACATCTCTTCTTAATAACCTTTCAGCCTCTGGATTCTAATGCACTCTTCAGGACCCGTGAGGTGCACACACTACTAAGGGTGCCTGTACTGTCCCTGCTCTCAGTCCTGCCTGATCACTGTTTCATTCATTGTTGTTAAGATGACAAATCCCTGGCCCTTCTCATGATTTCCATTTGGCTAAAAAATGGCAGGGGGGAGCATAATTTCTCTAAGTTATAAAATGCTTTCAGTTCACCTATCAATTTTTAGACTCTGGTGCAACCTGAAAAGCATTCAGACTTGTTCTTATATTTAACTTTTTAGACTGAGGTTTTTTTTTTTATTCAGTATTCAGATTAATTATTTCCAGCCACTAACCAAAAGTAAATATAACTTGTTGGCTTAACAAAACGAGCTATTATTGTGTTAGGGTAGAAATTCTGTATCGATTAAACACATCTCCCATGTCTATGTAATGGAGAATATGTCAGAATAATTACCTTTTTGGTTAGTCACATTGAATACTATCTACAGTTTAACGTTACACATTATAGTTTGGAGAAAGCATATATTCTGGAACAGTTACAGTATCTTGTATTACTTAGGTAACAGTAACAGGCTGCTCTTGCATTCGGCTCTCTGTTCTGAACTGTGCAGAAGAATTTTCAATAAGATAAGCTTGCTCCTCACAATTCTAACTTGTCTGGGAAGATTGAGCCGGGAGATTACTTTTCATCGGTGTGCACGCATTTTCTCTGCCGGGCATCCGGACACACCACACACAAACAAACTTGTAATGAGTGGGTACTTTATCAAGCCTTTTCTCCATCCTTCATTAAACAACAGAAAATTGCTCCCTGCCGCCTCAGTCAATGCGACTTTCCTCCCAGAAACACATTTGTTTCACTTGCTGACGCCGAATATTGCAGAGAGCTGCAGATTTTAAGTGACAAATTGTGCTTAAGTTTGTGCTGCTTTTAGGGTGCTTGCTCTTCCCTGTTCAGGGTTCAGTCTTGTATCGTTTTTGGACAGAATGGGACGTCCTATCTGGAGATGTCTGGCATTTCCCATGACCAGGACATGTGGCTGTGCCACATCCAGCCCAGGCTCACCCAAATGTCTGCTTCCCTAAAACAGTTTTCACAGAAGGTGCCTCGTACACAGTGCTTTTGCACTAAGGGCACAAGCCAGACAACTCAAGGGCTCTCTCAGCACAGCCTCTGTTCTATTTTGAATCTCCTTAAATCTGTTATCCAATCACATGTGCATGTAAGCAGATGGAGATTTTATTTTTCATATTTCATGACTTAAAAACATAACAGATGACAACCTCTGAGGAGAAATAGAAGAGTTTTTCCACAGCTTTTCAGGTGGGTAAAACTTCAAAGTAGGAGCCAGGGTGTGGCTTTCTTGGGAGTAGGGTGTGCACAGTTGTGATTAATGGGCATGCCCCTGGTGCTGTGTTTTCTATGTGTAAGGTGTGGTGTGTGGCTTGGCTCCTTGGTACCGCTGTGTGTATGTATGCATAATGAATGATTAAGCCCACACGATCACTGCTGGAATTCTGTGACGTGGCAGAGTGACCAGACTCTCCGTGCATTCGGGGTTCTGTGGACAGAAGCTTATTTCCCCCAGCAGAGAACCTTTGCCTTAGCTCCCTGTTTCCACCCAGACAAATGGAGCTGGGTTTCAGGACCCAGCCTGGAGCACCCGTGCCCTTTAATTGCCATTTACATAGCAGAGAATCATTAATTTCTAATTCCCTTATTCTTCACTCTCCTTAGTATGCTACGTGGGAGTCTGGCTGGCGACGGCAAGAGAAATGGGAACTCCATGCTGCCTTAGTTCTTCCGTTCTGAGCTTTCTTTCGGTGATTTTTTTTTTTTTAAACCTTAACGGCTCACTCTTTACACACAGTGAGCTTAGGGCTCTTGTTGAGATATGATTTATGATGCTACATTAACCCTTCATTGACCTAGAAATGCCCTAATATTAAAACAGTTTGACACACAGAAAATCAAGAGCCCTTTTATTGGAAGTGCTATTGTCCGCATCATAAGTTTCGCCAATGCAGTGGCGCAGCCTCGCCATCAATTCCCTCCTGCTATTGAGCACAGTATTGAAGTGGTAATGGACAGACCCCTTTGTCATTTCTGTCCCAGTGACCAGGAAACAGTGCAGAGAAAGACCCTCCCTTAGCATCACTCCGGGCCCTTTTAAATGACATGTCCGAGATCACGGGTTTGAGTTTAAAGGAAATGGACACATTGCAAGCGAAGAGGAGGAAGCCACTCAGGACCCCTTTGTCCACACCGGTGCCACAAGATTCTGGCTGTAGTTCTCCCAAATTTCTTGCTGGGAAGATTTAATGGAGAAAAAAAGGCACACCCCTTTTTAACACACGTTAGACCATCCAGCAGATGTTATTTTGGGGAATGGCTAAGGGTTTTTACGGAAGCAGATGACCTGAATCCACTTAAAATTCCCAGACAGTAAAGTGGGAACTGCAGGTACTCAGAGAGGTACACACGTTGTGTGACACACGAATCTATGTGGCACATCAGAATGTCCTGTCTTAAAGTATCAAATTCACGGAAGACGTTATAAGTCCAGTCCCCTGCCCTTCTCTTAAAGGGAGGGCCTCTCACTTTGCCCCCCAGCCTTGGGTCATTATCCCTGTGACTAGAGCCTCCCAGAAGCAGGTATCCAAATGCAGTAAGTGGAGTTTACTGCTCTGCTCTGGTTGGAGCAGGAAGCTGGACGCCCACTTGAAACAAGTTATGACAGGAAGAAGAATTATAGATGTGGGGGCATTAAATAAACAAGTCCCAGGAAAGCAGAGGTCAAAGTGCACAGACTCGCACCACAGCATGTTCGGCAACACCGGGTTTGGAAGGCGAGGCTGTGTGAATATGGGTGTTCACAGGGTAGAGTGGAGTTCACTCGGCAGCAACCATTCCAGTTTCCCAACAGGGTCCTCCTACATAAAGCCCTAAGTGTGGCTGCTTGGTCAGGGGTGATATGCAAATATGAAGGGTGAGAGAGCACTTTAGGACCTCAGGCATGAAATTTAAAATTGAATCCTGTCAAATCATAGGAGCTCAAGTGTAATTCTTATCATGTGGGTGACAGCGGGCTAATTAGTAATACTAGAGAGCAGCACCCTTCACCTCTAAGGTCGAGAGCTGATGTACTCTCCCTGGTTTATTAGCTTAACACAAAGGGTCATTATGGTAATCCCACCCTGCACGGGGGCTGGGTGGATGCACTTATTTATTTATTTATTTATTTATTTATTTTATTTTTGACTCCCTGTGATTCGGGGTAATAAATCTTTGTGAATGGACGTGTTATGATCTATCCGATCTCAGCAAACCTTTAATTAGTAGCTATGACCCTCTATTAATAATTCTGGACACAAAGAGATTTACCAAGCTGGTTCTTCACAAAATTCTGCAAATCATCACTTTCTGGCCGTATAGTGAGAACTGAAAAATATAAGGTACACACATATACCACACAGGGACAGACAGACAGACAGTCAGGCACAGAGAGAGAGAGAGAGAGAGAGAGAGAGAGAGAGAGAGAGAAAGGCAGAGACAGACAGAGACAGACAGAGATAGAGAGACAGATACACAGGAACACACATACACAGAGACAAACACAGAGAGACAGACATGCAGATACGCGCGCGCGCACACACACACACACACACACAGAGAGAGAGAGAGAATGAGGATGAAGCACGTGCTCAATTTCCCAATTATGCTTTATTCCTTCTGTTCAGAAATTAAAGTCTCAGAGTATAATTACTTCATCATATATCTTCTGGCTAAACTTGGTTTTTCCCCCTCTACTGTACTAACCTGCCACAGTTCTCTTATAAGAGCTTGGTCTTTCACTAAGGTCTTGCAATATTGAAAGAATCTATATTCTGAGAATTTGAAAACATGTCAGCCCACCTAAATTACATATTGATCAGGCTTAATTGCATGCCACCCATCAGTATTAGGTTTGAAAATTCATAAAAGAGAAATAATGTACTCTTTGTGGATGACTACTTCTGGGGCATTTAAATGAATTCCATCACTTAGCCTGGGCTGAGACGGATTATCGAGCCTTGCCGTGCGGCCATTCAAACACCAATGCCGAAGAGCAGCTGCTTTCTGACTGTCAGAGACCCGCAGAGTGCAAACGATATAAATTTATATGGATTTTCTTTTAAGGAAAATAGGAAAGTAAAACATTAAAAGTAAACATTCATTTTTCAATTGCTCCCGAGTCACCCTCCACATTGTCTCCCTGTAGAAGCTTTCATTTTCAATTCTTTTGGGATCGCAGGCACCCTTTTATTTCAAGTAGTAATTCAGATCTTAATTAATATACAGTAATCAAAGAGATAAGCAAGGGTAAGTGCTTCCCAGCTTGGCTTTATTTGTTAAGGTTAATTTTTTATGTAAGTGAATAAAAGGATTTTAATTCAGACTTCTCTAGCTGACAAACCATTTAATTTTTATTTTAAAAAAAGAAAGAAATTACAAAGTTTTGTCTTGCCCTGGCCAGTGCTTACTCGGAGCCACCTCCTGGTGAAGGTCACGTGTCCAAGAACATGAGTTCTTCATTAGTTTTCAGGATGTTCTCTGCATTTGGAAATTATGTCCATTGGTATCGGTTGTGTTTTGAGAAATTGTGCTTATGTATGTTTGTTCTTTACAGATTATCAATACGAAGTAAAAAGAACCAGTTAAAAATCATGGGCTTACTTGGGTAATAGTTTAAGAGCTACATTTTATTTAGACACTTTGGGGTAATAAATATCCTTGAGCATAATTAACTGTCTTTATCCAGTCCAGGCTGGAGATACCGTCTGCGGCCACCCCATATTCTTTCCCTAATGCTAATGTCCACCTTTGCCTTAAGTGAAATCTGCCCCCTTGAATAGTGGCTTCTAACATGTCGCCACTGAGCAGACACATCACGTTGTCTCATCCTGGTCTACCCACAGCATCTTGTTTTATTCCTCACAAAGCAAAGGTAACTCTGGGCAAGTGAGTCCTCCTGACAGCTATGACTTCATTGTTTCTTTGACTGAAACCTCTGTGTCAGAAGGTGGCAAACAACAGTCCCCGGGAGGCCAGGGGTGGGCTTTGTCTTGAGTCCTCAATAAGGTCACAGTGGCATCAAGATCTTCCAGGAGCATCTGCTGCCATGTCTAAGAAAACTCATCCCTCAGGACCTCCAAATAGCTGGTCCTTGCCTTTATGTCTTTGGTACATGGTAAACATTGACACCCAGAGAGGCTGCCTGCATATATAATATAACTTTTAGTATTTTAAGAACCCTTTGAAAGTGTGTGTGTTTGTGTGTGTGTGTGTGTGTGTGTGTGTGTGTGTGTCTGTGATGTCCTTGCATGCTATTGTTGTCATTGTTGTTATTGCTTTGCTATGATTTTTACAAAAAACAGTAATGAGTGGTGGGAGACAGATAAATACCACACACGGCATGCATTGTTTACCGGAGACCAGCTGTTCCCACTCTTCCTGTATAGAATTCAGATGGTCAGCCATATCATGAGATAAAAACATGCCATCGCTAAAAACCTTCCAGGAAAACCTGGCCAGCTCAGTCTCCAAAACTCAAGTAAAACGTCCTGATCCAGTAACACACACTACAATCCCTGCACTCCTCTGATAGAAAGATGGTAAAAAGGGAAATGGAGACAGGAGACTCTCTCGGAAACTAGCCTGGAGTATGCAGGGTTTCAGAAACAAGAGACCCTGCCTTCAAAACAAGGAGGAGGAGAAATAATTTCCTAGTTTGATGGCTCTCTCTTTCTCTCTCTCTCTCTCTCTCTCTCTCTCTCTCTCTCTCTCTCTCTTTCTCTCTCTCAAATAATTACTCAACATTGTATTTCAGGAAATCAGCTCTGCATTGAAGCTCTCCTGCCCATAACCTAACTAGTCCTGTTGAACTTGAACCTATCTTTCCTAACAATGCACTGGGTAAACTTTGACTTAAGGTTCTTAAACTTGGGAAGCTCTGAGTGAAGGAATCCTTTGAACTTGTCTTTTTCTGTAAAATCCTTGCCCTACAGGTTGCCATTGTGAGTCTAAGGAGGACTGATCTTACTTTTGTCCCTCCAAAGTTAAGCGTGCAATGGTCTAGTCATAGAAATCTGAGAGAGGCTAGTCACATGCAGACATAAGAGCAGGGAGCATCAAGCATTCTGAAGACCTAGGAAGCAAGAGGGTGGCTCTCTGTAATTTCTACTTCAGGTGAAAAAGTACATAAACAAAACAGAAATGGGACCTGGGGGTGGGGTGCAGTCTACATGGTTGGTGACCCTGGTAAGAAGAGTTGTAAATGAATGAAGGATACATGGCTTTCTGCTGCCCAGGGTGTTCAGTGTGACTGGGTATCAATCTGCAGGGATCAAACTGTGCTCTAAGCTATCCTGGTTGTTAAGATGCTGGAGATACAGATGATAATAGAAATGGCGAAGGAGATAATCATGATAGTTCTATGATGGAAGTTTGTGACAAAATTGATGATGTCATGATGGTGGTGATGGTGATGAGGAGGAGTATGGATGTAGTAGTATTGATAGTGGTGACGTCCTGATGTTGGTGGTAATGCTCATGCCAGATATAATGAGGCTAGCAGGCTGTGGCAGTGGTGAAATGTTGCTGATGAGGATAATGGGAGGGATCGGGGCTGAATGGACATTTAGGGAGAAGAGATGTGAGGAGCAGAAGCACCTGAGAACAGCCCAGCAAGCTAAGCCAGTGAATGGAGCCACTGACGTAGAAACAGCTTGTAGTGTTTTGTTCTGCTATTTTTTAAATTTTCTATTCATCTTACAAAACTGCAAAGTGTTGTGGAGGGACCAGAGGGGAGTAGAAATAATATGTGTCTATACGCAAGATAGGTAGTTCAAACCTGTATCTCACTCACCCTGTGACTGTGATCACAAGACTGGATTTCACCAACCCTGTGACTGTGATCAACCCTGTGTGACTGTGACCAGAAGACTGGATCTCACCAACCCTGTGACTGTGACCACAAGACTAGATCTCACCAACCCTGTGACTGTGACCAACCCTGTGACTGTGACCACAAGCCTGGATCTCACCAACCCTGTGACTGTGACCAACCCTGTGACTGTGACCAACCCTGTGACTGTGACCAACCCTGTGACTGTGACCAACCCTGTGACTGTGACCAACCCTGTGACTGTGACCACAAGACTGGATTTCACCAACCCTGTGACTGTGACCCACCCTGTGTGACTGTGACCACAAGACTGGATCTCACCAACCCTGTGACTGTGACCACAAGACTGGATCTCACCAACCCTGTGACTGTGACCAACCCTGTGACTGTGACCAACCCTGTGACTGTGACCACAAGACTGGATTTCACCAACCCTGTGACTGTGACCACAAGCCTGGATCTCACCAACCCTGTGACTGTGACCACAAGACTGGATCTCACCAACCCTGTGACTGTGACCAACCCTGTAACTGTGACCATGCTCCCTTACCTCACCCAGCTCCTAGTTTGTAAAATGTCAGTCTCAGTAGTTTGGCTAAATGTACTATTTTGGATAAAGGGTAAAAGTACAAATCATATCACCTAGCACTGTTCTTCATTTTAAATGCCTCATCAAAGAATCATTTATCAAATAAATCACAGACCCTAGATTTGGCGGTTAAGTATGGAAGTCATCTAAAATGTAGGCGTGTAACAATAGGGTAGGGGTATCAAGACTGAGGTAATATCTCACCCTGCAAAGTTCTAGTTTTTTGTTTTTTTTTTTTATCTGACATGATGCCTTTTAAAACTCACCGCTACTCTCAGAGGCTAATCAGAAGCAAAGGTAACTAAGTACACTCACTTGATAATTCATGGATGTCACATAATAATAAACTGAGATTTGAGACAGTGGAAAGAGTCTGGTGCACAAGTTTTTCCAGTGGCATTGAATTTTACTTTCCTTGATTTTTATTCTACTTTCAATATTTTGACTTTTTAAATAGAAAATTGCTATTATGCAGTTAGTATGATTACTTCAGCATATTCATTAGAACATGTCAGAGTCAGCCCTTTCATATTACACATATTTTATTTACTAATGACTTCCTTGGGAGTGAATGTTAAATAACTATTTATTGAAAAGTGAAACATTTTTTTCCTGGTGGGGAAGAGAAGGCCTGTGAAATTGAGGAAGCTAAGGACCGTCAGAATGTTCTGGAAGCTCATTTAACTTACAACACTCAGGAGGCTTAAAAGGCTACAAATTCATAGGATTCCTCCCCAGTAAACAAATTCAGGTGAGGGATTTTTCCAGTCAAGCTGCCACCTATGCACTGATCAGAGAGTTCCAGGGATGCAGTTGTCATGAGTCATTAACCCTGCTGGATGTGGCCTTCCCATGATGCAGCTGCTTTGAGTAACCTGCCTTTCTGTAAGTAATTCAAATACACTCATCATTGGTGAACTAATCTTGACTTGGGCTGAATCATTTCTCCCTGCCAAGGCACCCTATCTGGGATGATAGATGTTTTCTTCTCCCCAGGGAAAGTAACAGAAGACAGAGGAGGCTTAAATCTAAATAATCTGCAACAAAAATATTTTATGACCTCAAATGCCTGAGCAATAAGTCATGGAAAAGTAGCACAGGAATTCCCAGATGCCAAGAACTGAATATCGCTGTCCTCCACCATTTTGAATGGGTTGAGGAAAAGAATGAAAACTCAGATCTTCTCAGCCGGGGTTACTGCTCCTTTGAGAGGGAGACTGAGGTTAATATGTGGCAAAAACAATAGTTTTGTAAGTGGTGTGCATCCTAAGACAAGCAGGGCTACCCTTCTACCCTTCACAGGTGAGTCATATACTTTGCAAAAGTCACCCAATCAAGTATATGGTTATGAAAATCTTTAACTTGTGATATAGTTCTACAAGATGGCACAAGGGTGTTTTAGACTTTGTCTCAACATAAAAAATGAGGTCAGATGTTGCAGTTCAGAAAAGTGCTGAGATTCATCTCCCACATGTTCTGATTCCCCATGATTTTGCCTCCTCCTTCAGAGGGAAGTCCCCATGTACCCACATCTTCTGTTAGAAGTTAGTCCCCATGTACCTATTTTCTCCTTTAAAAGAAAGTTCCCATGTACCCACTTCCTCCTTTAGTAGGAAGTCTCCATGTACCTGCTTCCTTCTTTAGTAGAAAATACCCATGTACCTGCTTCCTCCTTCAGTAGGAAGTTCCCATATACTCACTTCCTCCTTCAGTGGGAAGTCCTCATGTACCCACTTCCTCTTTTACTGGAAAGTCCCCATGTACCCACTTCCTTCTTCAGTAGAAAATACCCATGTACCTGCTTCCTTCTTTAGTGGGAAGTTCCCATGTGCTCACTTCCTCCTTCAGTGGGAAGTTCCCATGTGCTCACTTCCTCCTTCAGCGGAAAGTCCTCCTGTACCCACTTCCTCCTTCAATGGGAAGTCCTCATATAGCTACTTCCTCCTTCATTGAAAAGTCTGCAGTTACAATTCTTCATCTAATGTCTAAATCCCCTGTCCCTCGGTATTGGCAATAAAACCTGCAGATGTCCCCGTTTAAAATTGGGTGACAGACTTAGAGTGTGTGCACAGCAGATTTCTCCAGTTGTCCCTCTTGAGTTCTGAGATGGCTTAATGCCATCAGTATGCCACATGCACTCCTTTTGCTGGGTGCCTTCTTTAGTAGTGTTTCCCACCCTCTAACTAGTCACCATAGAACACCATCCCAAGGCTCGGACCACTGTTTCTGCACAATCGCCCAATGGGTGAACTCTGAAAGACTTGATTGAATGAATGAAACTAAAGGAACTGTGGGAGGCACTCAAGTATTAAACCACCATTTCAAAGGAGCCAACGGGAGTCAACTTGGTTGATTTAAAATCACCACAGTTTACATGTGCTTCTGTTTTGGTCTGGATCTGAAACATTCCAGCAAGGACCACATGTGGGAGGTGTTCCTAGTGCAATGCTCAAGGTGGAGCTTCTGTGAAGACTGGATCCGATGACTGGAGAATCCATATATGGATGCATGATTGAATGGAAACTCTAGAAGATGGGGCTAAGTAGAAGAAATATGTCAGCAGGGGCTTTTGCCTTCTCACAGATCCCTTTCTCTCTTGATCCCTTTATCTCTTGTATCATGAGATAAGCCAATTCACTCCAGTGCACACTCCCCGCTATACACAGCCTCATTTGATGTAGACCTCAAACCAGTATAAACAAGTGACCATAGATGACCTCTGAACCCATCACTCAAAACAAATCCTTCCACTTTTACCGAGTTTCTCGGATGTCTGGACAGACATGAACACATGACTCACCTGGACACTTCTGGGTTTACAGCCCTCTAGAAGAACTTACGTGAGCGTCCCAGCCTCAGCAGGTTAGGGTGTGAGCTTTCTTAGACAGGAGATCCTCATGAAGAGTGAAGTGTGCTTATAAAATGAGCCATTGGGCAGGGTTGAGGCCACTGTCACTGCTGCCTCCACAAAATGAGGAAAGAACCAAGGCCGGTCAGAGCCAAACCACCCAAAGACAGGAGTGAAGAGAAACACACAGGGTGAAGACTGAGTGAACGTTGTTACCCAGACCACTGCAGCTTTCCGGTTCCCCAGACCCCAGAATGTCTTCCATAACAAAACATGCTTTATGATACGAACATAGAGCCCACATACAACATGCAAAACACTAGAAATCAAACCAAAAAGCAGAAAAGCATAAAAACTACAACTGCCTAAGAATTGTTGTAGCTTTTCAGGGCACATGCAACTTCACCTTGTATAGGCACCATGTCTTCCATTACCATAAACACTCAACAGCTGTTTGAAGTCCTTGATTGTCTTTATTTTTTTAACTTTGTTTCTCAAACTATGTTTATGGTGTATGTGTGTGTGTGTGTGTGTGTATTATTCATGTGACTCTCTGGGAGCCGCGCGCGTGCACTCACACGCACACACACACCTCTTATCTACTCCCCTACAATTTTCTTCAGAGATCTATTGATTCTTCCCACTTCTTCCCACTTATATTTCAGCATCGGGATTTATCAGCTTCGGTCTCAAAGGTGCATTTGCTCAGCCTACATAAAAACCTCCCGGCTTTGTCAAAACACTTTAAGACTGTTCAGGAAAGAGGGGGTGTGTGCTGAATGTAGTGGTTTTATAGAAAGGGCAGGACCGCACACTTCCAGTGTGCTATGATTCCCAAGTGTGTTTCTTGCACATCTGGTGTGTCTGGGGGACGGACCTCACCTGTTATTCCCAAGGCCCATTCTGTGTGCCTATGAGGAGTGCTGGAGTCCTAGACTGTGGTCCAGTCCTCTCGGGGTCTCCTGTGGATGTGTCAGTAGAGAAGTGCACCATCTCTGTCACCCTGTCACATGACCACCCTGCCACAAGCCAGGTCACACTATAGGGAGGAGCTGCACTCACAGGTGTGCCTGCTTTCTGAAATTGTAGGTCCCTCCACTTCTGAAACATCTGTGTGCATGTGACCTTCTAGAACTCCCGCCTCTTGCTGCTTTCATTGGATACTTGCTGAGTCTATTTCAGGCGCCTTGGGGCAGAATGGATTCCATGTATGCAAAAGTCTAAAGATAACATTGGAGTCCATGATACTTGTGGTGTGTATGTGTGTGTGTGTGTGTGTGTCTGTCTGTGTGTGTGTGTGTGTAATGAGTGGTGTACTGCTGTGTGAAATGTGTGGTATAGTTTTGTGGTATGTGTATGGTGTGTATGTATTGTTAGTGTTGTGTATATGGTCTTTGTGTGTGTGTATGTTTTATGTGTGTGCATAGTATGTGTGTAATGTGTAATGCATGGTGTGTGTGTGTCCATGTGTGGTATGTTTGTGTATGTTATGTGTGTAACACTTGGGTGTATGGTGTGTGTGTCATGCATATGTGGTTTGTGTATGTGTGCGTGACTGTGGTGTGTCTCTGGTATATATGTCATTTGTGTGTGTGTGTATATATATAGTGTGTGTGAGTGATGTGGTTTGTGTGGTATGTGTTTATGATTTGTGTATCTCTGTGTATATGAGTGTGTTTGTGTTGTATGTGTATATGGTATACGTGGTATATATGTGGTTTGTGTGTGTATATAGTATTATGTGATGTGATATGAGTGTACATATTGTATGTATAGGTGGTGTGCCTGTGTGTGGTATGTGGCATGGCGTGTATGCATATATGGTTGTGTATGTGGTTTGTGTGTATATATAAGGTCTGTGAGTGTGGTGTGTATATGGTAAGGTATTTATCCTATATATGGTGTGTGTGTAGTTTATATGATGACTATATTGTGTGTGTATATATGGTGCTGGGTCTGAGCCCAAAGAGATTATGAGTATAAGACCAGTGCTCTAGAGCTAAGCAAACCAGCTCTTCTTTTGTCTTCTTATTTTAAGAGAGTCTGCATGAGTTTCCCAGGCTACTCTTGAACTTGTAAATCTCCTGCTACTATATACTAGTGTGTTGGGGTCACAGACGTGGGTGGTGGTACATGAACTTTCAAATGTGGATATTACTCAAGCTTTGAAAAACCTCCTGTGAAAAGGGATTGAGGAAAGTTAGTGTGATTAACTTCATTTTGGAATGCACAGATGTGGGGTGTAGCTGACGATTGGAGCGGGTGCTCCTACACATTGATCCAGAGCTTCTGTAGTGACAATTCCAGGGAGAGCCAACAGGAGAAACTGCTCAGCGCAGGAGAAAAAAACCATCGATTCCTCTTCCTGAGGACAGACAAAGCGTTCTCGATGACAGAGTGGTCTTGTTATATTCTAAGCACATTATGTGGGATAAGGTGTAAAAGCCTGGGTAGGCGAATTAAACTTCTCCCTCACCGCTCACATGGCTCTTACCCTCCCTGGTGATGGTGCTGGTAGCCAGGCGACATCTGGTTAATGGGGCCCATTCCACATCCAGCTGACACACTGTGCCTGTGAGCAAGGGAGACCTAGCTTTGTGAGGAAGGGAGGCTCACAGTGAGTCTTTTGTTCATCCTGCTCAGATGCTGCCTCAGTGAGGGTCTATCTTGCTGAATGACACCTGCCTCATAAGTAAGAATGTTCTGGAACCCTAAAATATCAGTAGACCTCTTTGTTTGTGGACAATAGCTTTGAAGCCTAAGAATTAGTTCACAGAATTTGTCCCAAAGAGACAAAGCTATCATTACTTTTGCAAAATATTATAAAGCTGTAACAAACTTTTCCTGACATTTTTACTAAAATACAATGGTGTTTTACTCAGATTCCAGCTAGGCCCAGGAAGGCCTTGGATAAACCATTTCCAAAATACCATTGGAATTAGGGACGAAACAAAAGACAGCAGACAACCACAGGGAACTTGGACTCATATGAATTAATCCTGAATAATCTGAAGCTATTGTAAAGCAGAAATAGTAAGAGTCCCCTGCTCTTCTCTCTGGGAACTCTTAAAAGTCCATTTCATTGGTAACTCTGAAAGGCCCTCACCTGACTTGGACGTGACGGCCCATGCCCGTGGTCCAAGTGCTTGGTGCGCTTAGTCAGGATTGCCAAGAGCGTAGAGTCAGCTTTGGCTAGAGATCAAGACCTAGTCTTAAAAACACTCAAATCACCACAAGAATGTTCCTATGTCCCTTCTTGTTAGTACTCCTGGGCCCCATGGCATATTGCTCTAGACAGTTCTAGCATAGGTCTTACCATAGATTCTGGATAAACGGAATTGAGTGCATCATTGGACCTCCGCAAGCAAGTACTGTTGGGTTATGGATAAGAACATGTCTGTCAGGTGTTTTTACAATCAAATAATATAAACAAAAGCAAGTGCTCCATACAGGTCTCTTCCTCACAACTTCCTTTAATTTTTACTGAGACAAATAAGAGCCCCTGTGTTTTATTGTGTTTACTATACTACTAAGGGATTCAAAAGTGTGGGCACATCTCAGAGGAGAATGGGCTGTTGGGTTGGCAATGCTTTTGAGAGTCTCTCTCCTGATTCCATGGGTGTAACTTGAGTAAACTGAAAGCAAGGTCAGCCACAAATTCCAGTCCCTGGACATTTCTATCCAGGTGGCTAGGTGGGGTGATCAGTTTCTGCTTAGACACAGGATTTATTAAATCTTTGGTGGCATGTGTACCAAACATGCTTTCCTTATATTTGCTCTACCACATTTTAAGCATAAACTAGTTGCTTTAATTTTATAACCGATAAAGCCTTTATCTTTGACATCATCAATATAACTCTCTACTCAATACACCAAGTGTATAATTACTGGATTATTTTCCTGCATCCCGTCCACTTCTGTTCACATTATTCAGTGAAGGTAAATGAGCATTCTCTAGTATTCAATTTCCGATATAAATTCTGCAGTGGAGTCCTCCCTGAAGGACAAGTTCCTGCCTCTGAATGTGACCAGTCGTAATGAATTTGGGGATCCTCCAAGGACATCCACAAAAGCATGTTAAATTAATCTGCATTTTGTCTTCATTTTTCCTTAGAGTTTATACTTCCAGTCAGGTCCTGGATAGATGGAGTTGTGCTTCCCAGGGACAGTACTGGGTGCTGAGGGGGCTGAGTAACTCAGCATCTCACTTTACATCTCTTGCCTCAGTGTCTTGACCTGTGCCGACAGGAATGTGTCTGCCCAGGTCTTGGCCTAGCACAGATTCTTGTCTCTGTTTTGTAGTAATTGCATCTTTCATCACCTGAAACAGGGAATGCTGGGAAATCTGGACTACCTTAGATTCACTTTGTATTTGGATGGAATATGGTTTGAAGTCAGGTTGAATGCTTACTGTTCTGCTTAGCTTTAAGTATCAATTTGATCTAGTTTAGTGCCATTTGAGAGGAAATCTAGGATTGAGAAAATGCCTACATTGAACTGGTCTGAGGATCACGACTTAGGGAGATTGCTTTTATACTATTTCCTGTAGGAGACCCATCCCATTGCAGGGGGGGCGGGGGGTGGGTACCATTCTTGGGCAAGTGGGTTCTTTGCTGTATAAAACAATGGCATAAGCACAATCTAGTGAACAAGCAAGAGAGAAAGCTACGCCCTCCATGCCTTCTGCTTCCAGTTCCTCCTGGAGTTTCTGAGCTGACTTCCCTCCATGATGGACTGGGACCTGTAGGCAGAATTAGCCTTGTTTTGTCAGAATGTTTCACCACAGCAGCAGACTGGACCTGGAGCATTTGCTCCGTGCCTTTGCACTCGGGATGGGCAGCCTTTCTTCTGTCCCCTTCTCAGAAAGCTGAAGCGCCTGAGAGTTTCCCTGTTTCAGGCTGTTTCTAAGCTCTGTGTTCAGAGATAAGTAGAAAGCATTCAGTGAGCCAGTCATCACGTTCAGAAACAATGTATCAGATTTATGTTGTAAAACGTTCTGAGTTTCTGCTGCTTTAAGTTTCACAGCACTGAAGTCCTACATAATTATTAATGTTTATTTCACAGGACTCTAACAGAAGATGTGTGTGAGATGTATATGCCCGTCAGTGTGTGTGCATGTGTGTGTGTCAGTGTGTATATGTGCATGTCTGTGTGTGTTAGTATACATGTGTGTCTCTGTGTGTATCTGTGTGTCAGTCTATGTGTGTCTGTCAGTGCATGTGTGTGTGTGTGTGTGTGTGTGTGTGTGTGTGTGTGTGTGTGTGTGTGTTTGCAGGCCAGAGGTTAACCTCAGGTGTCATCCTCAGTCACTTTTCACTTAATTGTGGAGACAGAATCTCTCATTAAACACTGAACCCACAATTTGCCACTTCAACCAGCCATATGTCCAGACAGCATCATGGATCCCTCTATCCCTGCCTTCCCAGTGCTGGGACTGGAAGTGCGTAATACCAGGCCTACTTTTTGGGGGGGAGGGTTCTGAAAACCAAACCCAGGTTCTCATGCTTGTATACTAAGCATATTACTGACTGTGTCATTCCCCCAAGACAGCACTTAAAAAAAAACTGCTTAGAAATATGTTGCTAGCATAAGCTAAGCAAGGCAAATAAACACTTAGGCAGAAATAGCAATAATTCAGTGGGGTCCGGGAGTACACAAAGATGGGACCATGTACTGTCTGCATAACTACCAGAAGCTGAACTGTGAGCAAAAACAACGGGAACACTCGGAGCTCGGACATAAACAGGTACATGGGAGCTGATTAGCTAATGTTCAATAGCATGTAAAAGTAACATAGGAATGTAAAGTCTTATTTTTCTTCTATTAATTTGTTTACTTATTCACTTTATATCCAGATTACATCCCCTTCCTCCCAGTCCCCCCTCACACAGCTCCTCTCCCACCCCTCACCTGCTTCTCCTGTGATAACAGGGGGAGCTCCCTGGGTACCACCCCACCCCTGGCACATCAAATTACTGCATGACTAGGCACAACCTCCCCTGCTGATGCCAGACAAGGCAGCCCAGTTAGGGGAACAGGATCCATATGCACACAACAGAGCGAGAGACAACACCCATTCCAGTTGCTGGCATAGCATCACGAAGACCCATATACCCATCTGCTACACGTGTGCACTGCCCAAGTCTAGCCCTTGAATGCTCTTTGGCTGGTGGTTCAGTCACTGGGAGCCCTATCCAGGTTACTGGACTCTGTTGATCTTCTTGTGGAGTTTCTGCCCCCTCCAGGTTCCTATTTCCCCCCACACACCTCTTCCACAGGACTTCCCAAGCTCTGTCTAAGGTTTGGCTGTGGGTCCCTGCATCTGCTTCCATTTACAGCTGGGTGGAGCTTCTCAGAAGACAGCTATGCTAGGCTCCTGTCTGCATTCCAGAGTTCCATTATAGTGTCAAGGATGCTTCCTGCCCATGGGATGGGTCTCAAGTTGGCCCAGTCATTGGTTGGCCATTCCCTCGGTCCCTGAACTTCTTGTAGGCAGGACAGAGT
Source organism: Micromys minutus (assembly GCF_963924665.1). NCBI lineage: Eukaryota > Metazoa > Chordata > Mammalia > Rodentia > Muridae > Micromys > Micromys minutus. The sequence continues at coordinate 65,667,187 of NC_137977.1, read as the reverse complement.
TTTGGTCAAAGGTTTTGTGGGTGGGCTGATGTCCTTATATCCCTGCTGCCACTGAGAGTCCTGGCTGGCTACAGGAGGTGACTATTTCGGGCTCCATATCTCCACTGCTAGGTGTGTCGATGGAGTCATCCCCATAGTTTTCCCAGCTCTTCCCATGTCTACCCCCCTTTCCCTTCCCGTTCTGTCTCCCACCTAGTTTCCTCCCTTCACATACAACAACTATTATATTTCCTTTTTCTGAGTGAGATTCAAACATTTTCTCCTTGGGCTCTCCTTCTTACTTAGATTCTTTGGGTCTGTGGGTTATAGCATGGCCATTCTGTACTTTATGACTAATATCCACTTATAAGTGAGTATAAACCATGTGTCTCCTTTCTGGTCTGAGTTACCTCACCCAGGATGTTATTTTCTAGTTCCATCCAATTGCCTGCATATTTCATGATGTCCTTGTTTTTAATAGCTAAGTAGTATTATTCCATTGTGTGAATGAGCTAGCTGTGAATGTCAGTGTGCTGAACAAGGCTCGGTTCTTCTAATTGCTGCCCAAGGATCCTTACATTGTATGGAGTAACATTAAGTAACATGTTCCAAAGCCATTCATCCTCAATTGTGATTGTGAGGGTTTTGGCCCAAGCCTGAAGCCTGCTTCTCAGAGGTTTACAGATTTCCCTTTGGGGTTATTTTTTTACGTGATGACATTTGCATGTGTGCATGAGTGTGGAGGTTAGAGGTCAACCTTGCTTGTCATTCCTAAGTAAGTCGGCTGGTTTCATGGGACAGGGCCTTTCACTGGGATGGAGGTAAATGCTCGCCAATTACATTTGACTTGCTGGCCCATGAGCCTTAGACATCCCCCTGTCTCTGCATGCACAGCACTGGATTATCAGCAAATTATACAGCATTAGCTTGTCATGTGGACCCCAGGGCTCATGCTCAAGCCCCTGTGTGTGAGTGCCATGTACTCTGTAGAAAGAGCTGTCTCTCCAGCTCATAACCATGACATTTTAGTGTATCCCAAACCTGCTGCTCTGGACCACATTTCTGTATGGCTACAACACAGATTTCATAAACAGAATTATGGCTTAATAATTCAAGGGCAAGTTCAGACAAAGTTTCTGAAGGCAGCCCTGGACTATGGTCTGGCAGTGTGTATCCCTCTGAATCCATGTACTGAAACTGAATAACTGGTGTGTAAGCACTGAGATGGGGTTTGGGAGGTGTGAAAACCAATGTACGGGGCTCTCAGCATGGGATTCACATTACCACGAAAGAGGTCCTCTGTCATGCGCGAGGCTCCTGAGTGAGTGCTTCTCAACAGTGACCCACTGCAACCCTCCCATCAGAGTCCAGAGCCTCACAAATCCTGAGAAATGAAGTTCTCCCAGTCACAAGTCACCCAGTCTGAAGTAGCTAGTGTAGTCCAAACTAAGAAGCCCTCTGAGTTGACAAAGGGGTACATAAGCACGTCACATCTCATCGCTATTTTCATATGCACTGGGATTCCTTCTTGGTCCAGAAAATGGCAGTGGCAGAGTTATAACCTTCATTCCAGAACCTTACAAATTAAACGTAAGAGTTTCTAAAATATTAGGTCCTTCTTCTGCTATGGTTGTGAGGGGCGCTCTGACCCCTCCATGCTGTGGGCATTTGGAATCCATCCTTCTATGATTTGGATGCTCAGTCTAACCAATCGAGCTGAAATGCTCAAGGGGGAAAGCAAGGGACTCAAAACATACAACACGTGCAGTGCAGTATTTCATGGCAACTAACACACCAGAGCTGGTGTTAAATGAACCCTCCTGTCCTGCTGTTGTTAAGTTGTCATGTGACCCTGAAAGGACCTAATGAGACAAGAAGCATCTGAAGAGAAGATAAGAAGATAAGCCGGGTGGCTGCCCAGCTACTGGGTGAAGGACTCGGGCAGGCTGAGTGACAGAGCCAGAAGTGGGAGGTGTACAGGAACTTAAATTGGGAGGTGGTCGAAATGGAGGCAAATTTCAGAGGATGGGATACATTCCTGGACACAGGGCTTCTACATGCCAAAGATATCAAGATTGAACAAGGGCACACCCAACAGAGAGAGTGAAGAAGAGAAAGATGGGTGGGTAAAGTGAACCCTGTGAGGTTCTCTCACTTCTGTTTTCAGGGTGGAATGGTCTCCGATCCATTACCATGAGCAAATGCATGTGGACACACATGCACACACATGCTGGCATTAGTGCACCCATAGGCAGTCATATCTGCAAATATACATTTTCACAGGCATATACACAATGTGCAAAAAATTCTCCTTTTGCTAGATTTAGTTTTTGCAGAAAAAGTAAATGAGTAGAAGATGAAAGCATTGGGCGTTTGAAAGACAAGAAAGGCCTAGACTCAATCATAGCAACTCCTGCTACACTGAAGCCCGTGTGAAAATTGGCGCTCAGTTCCCATGTATGGAGCTGAAGCCATAGCAGGTGACACAGGTCAGGTATGTGTGAGAAGTTTCCAGACTGCAGGTCAGGGGAGTGAGGGGCTGAAGGGAAACCTATAGACATCAAGGATGACATGCTATAATGGGTAGCATGCTCAAGGAGACATGCAAGAGTACCCAATAACATTTTACTCCCAGATATTTGGATATGGTCTTCATGTTCACACTTGGCTCACCAAGCCTAGAGCGGTAGTGTGCTAGTTTCTCCACTCTGTGTTGACTTGGTTTTCGGGGGCTACAAGGAGGAGACTGTGGGTACAGCAGCAGCTGCAGTGTGCCTCCAGGAACTAAAGTGCCACAGAGCATTGCATGGTCACTGTGACCAGAGGAACGGGAGAAGGGAGCACAGAGTTAGTAGAAGCAACCACTTGACTTTCAGGCCTCTTGGATGGATTGACTTACAGACAGACAGACACACACACACACATAAACATGTGTCCTATACACACATACAGGCCATATAAATAGGTGCACACATATATCAAACATTTAGTTTATATTTACCAACATAAAAGTATACACATATACATTGAACATGGTTACTTTACACACACACCGACACCACCACAACTACCATACCACACATAATCACATGCACATATGTGGCACACAAATAGAAGTATATATAAAAAATACATGTAGTCCACACATTTATCAAACATAAAGATATATACATATCACACATGTTTATTTCACACACACACACACACACACACACACACACACACAACCTTTAGTGATTTGATGGGCGCATTTCCTTTTGAGTAATTCACACAGGTATAAACACATTTAAAATGTTGCGGGTTCTTTGATCCAAAAGTTTTTCTAGGAGGTCTACACTCCAAGCAGATATTTGAACAATAGCCCCCTAATCCAGGCAGAAGGTTTCGGCTACAAAATGCTCCTCAAGCAACAAATGCTAGCAAAGTGATTCCTGCGTGCTCTCCTGACTGTGAGGAAGATCAGACAGCTGTCCACCTGACAGCATGGAATGACTGTGCCCTCAACACAGTCTTCGTGACAAGTACATGAACTACCTCTGACTTTAACATATATGCAGTGTCTCTTTGGTAATATATGTTTTATAGTCATGAAAACTCACCAACCATTTCCTACTTGAAGGTACCCATGGAGATATGACTTAGCCTTGTGTATAATCCAACACCCTATACCCACACAACAGCATTCTTGAAGTCAGTGGAAAACATTGGACCGTGTGCCAGCTTGGATTCCTTGGGTCTCTCCATCATCTGAAAGATAAGCAACTGGTTCGTCTCAAGAGACTTTTCCTGAGGCAGGAGAATCCCTTGTGCCAGAACATGGACCTTCAGACCTGACTCTCTGCACCAGGCCCTGCTCAGGTGGCTGTCATATCAGAGAGAATGTGTGCTCTGCCTCTGAGTCCCACACACCTGGCCTGTTGTCCTCCCTGGGAGAATGTGGGTGTAGCATACCCAGGGCTGCACTCTCTACTTGCAGAGATTGTTTATATCGATTAGCTTAGGTAACAGATATTTGGCAGGTGCGCATAGAGGAGTTGATTGGAGTTTCTGTGAGGGAAGATTATTTTTTATAAGCCATCATTTGCAAAAAACAGAACATTGGAGTTACTTTGGTCAATGGCAGCCATTGTAATTTCAGACCCATGCAATTTGCTTCCAAATCTCATTACAGTTCCACGTGAGATGAGTGATCCGTGGAATAACTCGTTGATTCACCTTGGAGAGGGGCAGAGCGTGGGTGCCCACACGTGCGGAATTTGAAAACCTCTTTTCGAATCAAATTTGCCTTTCAGAAATTGAAATCTCCTTAACTAAACTCATTTCACTTCGGTGTGTGTGTGTGTGTTTGTGTGTGTGTGTGTGTGTGTGTGTGTGTGTGTGTGTGTGTGTGTGTGTAAAGGGCAGCCATTCTGTGATGGTGCCAGCCACTTCTAGATTTTCACAGGTCTGTTCTTTCATCCCAGCTTGCTTGCCAGAGTGAGCCCTGTGGAGAAATTGAGTGTGATTCTGACACTGTTGTCACTGCCTTTGTGGTGACTTGTGATAGATACTTATCTTCCTGTGTGTGTGTGTGTGCGTACTTATGCATATATGTGTACATATTTGTGTGGATGTACATGTAGCTATAAGTACAAACACATGTGCAAGAGGAGGCTGGTTATCTATAGTTGTTCTCTACATTATTTTTAAGACGTGGCCTCTCACTACACCTGGAACTTGCCCATCCAGTACACTGGCTCCGGGACCCTCTGCCTCTGCTTCCCAGCATGGGGACTCTAGAGATGAACCCAGCTCCTATGTGTATGCTAGAAGTTGGACTCAAGTCCTCTTGTTTGCATGCTGAGTACTTTATCCACTGAGGCATCTCCATAGCTGGGCTTTGCTTCAGGTATTATTTCTTAGTGACTGTTCTGTGGTTGATATTGACCTGGCTTCCTGGGTCCTGAGTCTGCCAGGCTGCATGGCTTCTCTTGTAGCCATCAAAGCGTCTGAGTTCAAGCAGGCTCTACCCACTTGCTAGTGATGTTGTAGAAGCTGCTTCTCCTTCTTTGTAGGGAAATTCTGAGAAAATTGCAGCTGTATAAGTTATCATAATACACGATGGCCTTGTGAATTTTAAATAAAATTGCATTTTCAGGAAACACAGGAAAACCATGGGATATGTAATTATAATAAATGGTTTTAGCTTTCTGAATGTTTAAAATAATGACTGAGGTTGGCTATAGATACAGATAATTTCAAAACTTTGTTAAGTCCATTGATTTCTGAAAATGTGGAGCTTGGCTTATCTCATTGAGAATTATATTAAACCAGTCACCACTTGTCTGCCTGTCTTCCTTATATCTATCTATCTGTCTGTCTGTCTGTCTGTCTGTCTGTCTGTCTGTCTATCTATCTATCTCTACCCCAAATGCATGACATGTACATGCATATACACAAATGCACACACACACATGCACATGTGCAGACACACATGCACATTTGCAGACACACAATGCACACATGCACAAATATACACTCACACATACATGCACACACATGCACATATGCACACACACATGAGGGAGGTTAGAAGAGTAGTAAGCAGGAGAGTACAGTGTATTTTATTTAAAAATTTCTTTATGACACTTTATACTTGGCTTGATAATTTAAAAAAATTAAGAAACAAATTAGTGTGTAATAACGTTTTAGCTTAGGAAACTTTAGATTAAGTTGTATCAGTACCATGAGAGGAAACACAGGTCCACTTCTTCCTTTTGATTTACAGAATTTACACATTTTGGAGTGGAAGGTGACATTTACAGTCATGTGGACAATGCGTGCACATCAGACTAGGACCATTACCCTTTCTGTCTCTGGATCTTTCTTTTGTGTTCCCTCTCTTCCAGGGAGCCAGAAGCCAGGGAACAGCCACTCCTTAGACAAACTGAC